>NC_143136.1:86242500-86287500 GCF_059928025.1 Delphinapterus leucas
CACAGCCCTCTTCGTTTGAGCCTCCCCGTCCTGTGTTTCACATGTTCCTGTCAGTATCATGAGCGACTTCAACTACCTGCTTGAAGTGGGGTTTTTCTTTAGGGTAGCCTGCAGGATGCTCTCCAATCTGTTGCGTTTTTGCCCTAGCCACATGTGTTTTCCAGAGAGAATGTATTTTGGAACAGGAGAATACATTGACAACTGCTTCCCCTGTAAACATACAGGAGAAATGGACACTAGAGAGGGCAACAGGATTCTTAAAGCCTGTCATTACCTTGCCTGACAAAACAGAAATAACACCCTATCCTTATCATAAAAAATATGCTCATGAAATCATGCAGTTGCGGTAGCCAGCTCTCAACACGAGGTGATGCTGACCTCATTGTGTTAGTTCCACGCTGGGATCATGAATGGTCTAAAATATAGTGCTAGCCTCTAACATATCTCGTACTAAGTCAACCAAATGTAGAGCTGGCTTGCTAGGATATGTATCAAAATCAAAAGTGACATTTTCTCAAAGATACATTCTGGCTTTAAATCTGTGTTAAAATGTCTGTGCATGAGAACAGGCCCTTAAATGCAATGCTTGCCCCCTCTCTTCATTCTTTCTGAATCTGAGCTTGTCAAGGATTATAGTGTGCAACCTCTGCTGACAGTAGATAAATAACTGACAGTATTTTAGCAGAGTTGCTGGGTTCTCTGCAGAGTAATTTGTTTTCTCCTTTCTACCCAGTCTTTAATGTTTTGTTATAAACATCTATAGCAAGGCACGGTTAATAGAAATGACTTATAGAGAAAGACCTGTAAAAAATAGACTACACTGGCAATGCCTTTTTTTAAACTATTTTCTTTCCAAATATTATACAAATATTATAACATTGCACCAGGTTCCAACCTTTATGTAAATGTTGTCTTTATTATAATGGGCACAAAAGACACACTGCTGGAGGGACAGAAAAAACAAGTTTACAAGACATTGAAAGAGAGCACTCTTGAGGCTGTGGTTATCAAACTCTTTGATCTCAAGACCCCTTCACACTCTTAAAAATTATTGGGGGACTTCCCTGGTGATGCAGTGGTTAAGAATCCGCCTGCCAATGCAGGGGACACAGGTTCGAGCCCTGGTCCGGGAAGATCCCACATGCCGCAGAGCAGCTAAGCCCCTGCGCCACAACTACTGAGCCTGCGCTCTAGAGCCCGCGAGCCACAACTGCTGAGGCTGCGTGCCACAACTACTGAAGCCCGCGCGCCTAGAGCCCGTGCTCCGCAACAAGAGAAGCCACTGCAATGAGAAGCCCGTGCACCGCAACTAAGAGTAGGCCCTGCTCACCGCAACTAGAGAAAGCCTGTGCACAGCAACAAAGACCCAACGCAGCCAAAAATGAATAAATAAATATATTTATTTATTAAAAAAAAATTATTGGGACACCAAAGAGTTTTTGTTTGTTGGACTTAGAGCAATTGATAGTTACTACATTACATATTAAAACTGGGGAAAAAGTTTTAAAATCTACATTAAATCATTTAAAAGTAACAATAAAGAACCAAATACATGTTAACATAAATAACATATTTTTAGGAAAATAACTATATTTTACAAAACAATAAAAAGTAGTGAGAAGAGTGACATTATTTTACATTTTATAAACCTGTAACATCTGTCTAAGTAGAAGAGAGCTGAATTCTCATATTTGATTAAATATTCAATCTGCTGCAATAGGCTGTTTTGGTGGAGGTTTATGAAGAAAATTCTGCCTCACAAAGAGAGATGGTAAAGGATAGAGCGTTTTAATGACCTATTCAGATTATTGTAGATATTCTTCTTTGCTACTACGCCTGAACTTGACAAGTTGTGTCTCTTAAAGGTTAGTCTGAAACCACTCCATGATTCTTCATGCTCTGTTACTTGCTGTTTAAATGAATTTTGTAGCATCATGCATTGGTCACTTGGAAAATACAGGTTCGCTGAATTATGCAGCTCTTCCAAATGTTGACCCAATTCCTTATTTCAAAGAATCACATTGTTAATATCACCACTGGTATCAGAGGAATTTTTGATTCTTGGGAAGTTGTCCAGCTCACGATGTAGATACAGTGTTTTCCAAAATTCTACTTTTCATTTAAAATTCTGCTTTTCAATTTGTTGAATTTGTCATTGCAACAAATATTATCAGTTGCTTACCTTGAAGTGACAGGTTTATATGGTTCATATTCGAGAAACGGCTACCAGACACCCATGTCTGATCGACAGTGGTTTGTCGGTCCATTGTTCTATTAAGTAAAATTGGTGTTTCATTTAAAAAGCAGCTAGTTTAGCTCACAACTCAATCATATAAATACTTTCCCTCAAGACAGCCATTGTACCTGGTGTACTTCCAGTTTTATCACACAGAATATTAAGTCTCCTGAAAGGATGAAATTTAATAAAATTAGCAACTTTAAAGCTTCTTCAAGGACATTTTAAAGTGAAACTGACGTTTTGTTTGACTGCGAACGCAGTTGGTTAAGAATACAGTGACTGCTAGTTCAGTTTAGTGCCATTGCCCTGACTCGTGCTAGGGCACCAGCGGTTTTACCCATCAGTGCTTTTTCACTATCAGGGCAATGTCAAGACGGTGAAAAAGGCAAATTACATCTTAGTATTATTATGAAAATAACTTGACTTCGCGGACTCCATTAAAGGGTCTTGAATACCCCCAGGAATTCACAGACTACCCTTTGAGAACCACTGTCAAATGGAATTAATAATGATGTATGCAAAATATGTCTGCCATCAGTCATTGGAATTGCCTAATTTTTAGTTCTCATAGATGAATTTTTCTTGCCCTGAATGTTAATATACTAACATCTAGGTTTAGCAGTTGATAGCAAACAAGTGTTGATGATATATAAGAAAACTTTCTCAGACCAAACAGAATTTGTCTCAATGTGGGTTCAGGAGTTAGGAAGCCATAGGAGAGAGATCTTTTTTTCTTTTTTTTTTTGCGCTACGCGGGCCTCTCACTGCTGTGGCCTCTCCCGTTGCGGAGCACAGGCTCCGGAAGCGCAGGCTCAGCGGCCATGGCTCACGGGCCCAGCCGCCCCGTGGCATGTGGGATCTTCCCGGACCGGGGCACGAACCCGTGTCCCCTGCATCGGCAGGCAGACTCTCAACCATTGCGCCACCAGGGAAGCCCAGGAGAGAGATCTTTGATGTAAGAAATTCTGTTCTGATCTTAAAGCCTCCGTTAGTGCCTCATAACTGGGTGTGTTCTGGTTAAGAAAGGTGAGGTAGGAGTGGCCTGTGACTCAAGGTGAGGAGTTTGAAATTGTTAGTGTAGCAATAGTTATAAGTTCCACCATGACCTCATCACTTGGAAAGTAGGGAAATTGTCAGAGCTTTTCATTTAAAGCAAAATGACTTTTTATGAGCTCTATGATATTTGCAGTATTTTCCATAAAGTAATGATAAAACAAACTTATGCAAAGTTGATAATGGTTAAGGATGTAAATTTGGAAAGGAAAAGGCCCAGTCATTAAGAAATAAAAACAGATTTGAAGCATACTTAGGTAAATCATGTGCTATAACATAGAAAGAATTTGACATACTATATTTTTAGTAACTTCGGTGATTTCGAACTGAAAACAAATCATTGATATAAAATGGAAAATGATGCTTTATTACTTGAGAGTAAAATAAATTATTTTATTTTATTTTTTTTTTTGCGATACGTGGGCCTCTCACTGTTGTGGCCTCTCCCGTTGCGGAGCACGGGCTCCGGACGCGCAGGCTCAGCGGCCATGGCTCACGGGCCCAGACGCTGCGCGGCATGTGGGATCTTCCCGGACCGGGGCACGAACCCGCGTCCCCTGCATCGGCAGGCGGACTCTCAACCACTGCGCCACCAGGGAAGCCCAAAATAAATTATTTTTTTCATTATTTGAGACTCTGAGGTTTAAAAATACAGTTTTGCGAACAAAATTGATTGCTGCCTTCTCAGAGGATATGTGTTGGATGATTGGATGTTATGCTTTCCAGGCCAAAATAACTTATCCTGGTTTTCTTGTTGCTCAGATAGCTTGGGAAAAATTTGGTGAGTAGATTGTTTTAAATCTTTCAGGTTTTACTGGTCATTAGAATACTTAGAATAGAATACTTTTGATGAGCAGTCTTTAGGTGCCACAGCAGAATGTGAACAGAGAGACAAAGTGCTGGCTTTTGGAGACCAATGTTCTTTGTTCTATTTCCGTGTTATGTTTAAATCTGTTTTTCTAAGGGAGACATGATCCTCACAGAATTATAGTTCTGGAAAAGATGGTCATGTGGTCTGGCCATCTGCCTTTCAGCACACTCCACCAAAGATTCCTCAGACCTGTGAGAATCCATCTTACTTGTCCTGATCTCTAAAAAGATGATTCCATACATGCATTCCAGGAGCACTGTCATTTCTCAGTTAAATGCTCTTAATGTAAGGAATATCTGCCTTATAACTAATTATTGTAAGTAAGCTAATTTAAGATTGACTGGGAATAATGGGTAACTGCTCTTTGAAGGGGATCCTCTAACCAGTTCTGTATTTATCCATCAATTGGACAGTCAAAGCTCATGTGAATAATAAGGTTCTTTCTAGCTGATTATAGTTATTCCTAATTCAGTGATAAATTTTCTTAAGTTGTATGTCTTTACCTAGAGGTGTTTGTTTTGTTGTTGCCTGTTTTTGTCTTTAAAGAATTTCAAGTGAACTCTGGCATTTCAGAAACGAAAAACTCTCTAGGGAATTTTACTAGAATCTTTAAAAAGTTGTAATCAAATACCTGGCTTAAATGATTATGTGTTATGTCACCAAATAGTTTTATTTTGTCTTCTAACATAGTACCATCAGATGTGTCTCTGGGAGCCTATTCCAGGATTTTTAATTAGTAGGAAAATAAATACCGGGAAATTCATGGCCAGAAAATAGCCTTACAAAATCCCCATTTATAATTTCCAAAATTCCATTCATAGGCCCCTTGCTAACTAAATTTCAAACCATTGAACATATGAAAAAGATAACAGATTCAACATTTAGTTTCTCATTGCCTCTTGGGCTGTTTTTAACTTTCTAACACAGTTTGTCAGCATAAAGAATTTCCACCTATAGTCATTACTGTCTAGGAGGTGTTATCTCTAGAATACCATAAACTAAAGCTCTTGTTACCATTTCCTGCCTAATAGGGTTAAAAAGTTCTCTAAACTTGACTCATTTCTTCAACATGCTAATTGCTGCACAAGATGCTGTTTGATTATGGTATGTTTATGACAGTTATCTTCATCTGCTCAAGGCTCATGTCTGCCTTTGCTTCTCTCTATCACAACTTTTTTGATCAGATCGTTATACCAGACATTTACTTAACACCACAGGTCAAGGGTGAGTGAGTTATGAAGTAGATAGCTGGGTGATACAAATGTATGGATGGATGAGTGGGTGGGTGGATGGATGGATGGATGGATGGATGGATGGATGGATGGGTAGGTAGATAATTTCTTTGTTACACATATTTGTGTCATGTATATGACTGTGTGTGTGTGTTTATTTCTTATATTAAATTAAATATATTTCTCCTTCCTAGTCACTAAACCTTTCTCCACATTATCCCAGCTGATGTGGCTTCTGTTCATTCAGCCCACTCTTTCCTCCCCCGTTCAGGAGTAATATCCCTCCTGTGGCTCTTCAGAGATGCCCTGAAATCCTCTGCCTTCTATGGACATCTGCCCTAATTTAAGTTCCCCTGATTGTGAATTTCCATGCAGCAATGGCACTGTGCAATCCACTGCACCACATGAATGTGTAACAGAGCTTTGCACTTTTCACACTGCTTCCTAGCCTGACTCATTACATGTTGTAAATGATGTCATTTGTTTTAGATCCTAAGGTCCTCCAGGACAGAAACAGAAACTTGTTTGTTTATTTGTTTGGGGAGACCTTTTCAATGGCATCTAGCTAGAATACCTGGCATGTAGGAAACTTACTTGATGTTACTTAATGCTGATGTTGATGAATTAGAAGATGACTCTTTGATGATCGACTCTTACTTGCTTAGTAAATCCAGTTGAGGACAAGTGTCTCATCCTGGGAAGAAAGAGTGAGAATATAAATGGATTAGATTAACTGAATGACACGTGGAGATGGTCATGAGATCAGCATCACTTTTACAAAGCATGCTTTCGTTTGTTTTTGGTTTGGTTTTTTTTAATGAAATGCCTTTATAGGAGTTGTAAATACAAATCCTTCAGGACTTTGTTAAGATGGAATAATTCATTTTAACAGAAGGGTAGTAGGAAAAGTGAAATGATGGAGTTTTGGAAGAAAGGTTCAAACTGGTCAAAACCAAAGTAATGTCTTACGTATCATTGAAAAATAAACCTGGAAGGAGAGATCCTTGTAGGTTATTTTTTTACCTACCCCTCTGTCATAATCCAGATGTGTAAATCATTTTTAAACAATCCATTGAAATTACTTTCTAAACTCCTGTTTACAGTCCCAAGTGAATGAGGTTCTATGGCTTTAGATTACCCAGACCAAGGTTCAGTGACCAGATTTTTATTTCTTTTTTTTTTTTTAACTCAGTCACACCAAAGAATTCCAAGGTAGAATTGCAATAACTCTTATAAATTATGTAAGGGTTTTTTTCTCTTGTATCATCTTTATTGGCTATGCAACTAATTAGCTATTTCAGCACTATTCAGGCTAGCATCACTTGTTGGTTAAACAAAAGAAGGGGAAATTTCAGAACACAAAGAACCGAAATGTTTGAGATTTGTTCTTGCTTAGATGTATACCTCAGAGTGCCTATCTCCTGTTGAAGGAAATAATTTATCGTGATCTTAGTCAAAAGCATTCCTCTCTTTGCTGTCCTTTTTTATTAATTTAGATATGTTTCTAAGATGAGAAGTGATGTTACTTCTAATTATGGTTACATGTAGTTAATTTCCTTCTTTTTTCCTAAGCTTGGTGTGAAAGGCAGTTTCCTCCAAAAGAGGGGCGGTAGTCGGGGGAGCTGGTTACCAGGAGGGGAGAATACTGATAGAGCTGATCTTCCTGTTGCCTTAGCAACAGATTTATTTATTAGGGGTTGAAATGACATGAGTTAATATACCGCATACCTGCTGATTGGCAAACTCCCCTATTTCAGCTGCAGTTGACAATTAAGTCCTGGACAGCTACAGCCAGGGGTTAATGTTCCTCATTAGGAGAACTAGGTCATTACCGGGAAATCAAGGCACTTAAGGCAGCCTGGGTAAAATACAAAATTCAGCATCTAGATGAGTGAGGCTTTTTTATGTTAATTAACCTTATTTTCCTAGGTTTAAAAAAAATCTTATATGCACATGACAGTGGATCAATTAATTGAAAAAAAGAGCTAGTTTACTTATTCTGAGTTGTCTTCATTTCCTTTGCAAGGATTTCATTATTTTATGGAAAATTCTTATGTCTATATGATGAGTAAAAAGGGTATTAAAATTAAGAAGGGAATCATCATGGAAATCAGCTTTACCACAAGGGAATGAGCAAATAAAAGCCTTGGAAATGAAAATAAATAAGCTTTGCTAATAATACCTCACCTAAGGAGCAGAATATAAGCCCATCAGAGCTGGGAGATATTTAGAGGTACTTCTTTCCTTCTTTATTAAGCAGTTACATAGTTATTTGACCTTCAGAAACGGAAACTTTGGAAAAGTGATTCCAAGTGGTTTGTAAGCATTCTATTTGCAGAAAGCCGTATAGCAGTTTAACAAACAATAACTTTCCAGTTCATAATTGGCTGTTTTTAATACCAATAAAATTAGATACATTAGTTAAAAGCTTTTATTAAAATGTCTGAGTGGGTGTTTTTTTCACTTGATAAGTTCATAAATAATGTATCAAGCCCCTTCTGAAAGCTTTGTTTTCTAATTTCTTTAAAGAGCCTTTACATTGAAAGGGGGGTATTTACAGAGTAGAAAAAGATTTATTGCCCAGAATCCTATTTTATCTTCATTACTGTACTTCCTCCATTGAAATCACTTCTTTCCAGTTCTTTGACTTCTGGTAACTTTCTCTGTGGGACATAAACAAAAGCCAAAAGGTGCACTTACCATCAATATCCCCTAAAATACTGTCCCTTCAACATCAAAATCACTTTGTTTCTCCTCCCTCTACCCATATACTATAAACTGTCCTTATTAATGTGAAAATAATTGATTGACTTCCAGAAACTTAGTTTAGAACTTTTGTTGGCATTTCTCCTCCCGTCAGAAAAAAATGTACATCTCTCCTTTAATTGATTATCTCTCTGTGATTCAGCGTATATTTTCATCTCCTCCTCCAAATTGTTTTCCTATTATATAAGTGAAACTGGTCCCACAGATACTTCTTTAGAAAATACCATTCTAGTAAACCTTTGTTAGGAGCATGTAGATTGCCACTTATCGTCTGATTTAGCATAAAATTTCTGCTTTAGGTGTCACCTCTCAAGGCTGAAATTAGACATGATCCTTACACAACTGCCTCTTTTCACCTGCCCTGGCCGATCCTTGGTTTTAACAAGAACTCTTTTAAAGAGGAAATTTTTTCCTCAGTTTCAGAATTGCCACCCAAGAGCCAGAGTTCTAGAATAAGGCAGTATGGAAGAGGCTTGTTAACTTTTCGCCAACGTGTCTTTGTCTTTTTCTTGGGGACACAATTGGACCACATTTTCTAGCTTCCACCGCAGTTTGGTGTGGCTGCGTGACTGGTGTTAGGCAGTAAATGTAAGCAGAAGTGATGTGGACCGCTTCCAGGCCTGGGCTGTAAAAATGTCCCACCAACATTCCGCCACATTCTCTCTCCCTTTGAGGGGGCACACACGGAAGGCACTTCTTAAAGATGACAGTGCCTCTTTCAACTTGGGTCGTTGGATTGACCCCCAATGAAGAGGGCTGCCCTTTGATCTGCCCACCTGCCAACTACTCTGACATGCACCATTATACATTTTTTAATCCATATCTTTCAGTGCAGCCACCCTACCTGAATGAATGCAGACAGCCATTACAATAATCTAGGTAAATGTGGTGGTTTCCCTAGGGTAGTGGCAATGGATGTTGTAAGAAGGAATCAGGATATATTTTAAAGATTTTGGCCTAAGTGGATAAACGCAGGTACTGTTTGCTGAGGTGGAGAACGCTTGGGGAGGGTAAGGTTTAGAAAGTTTTCATCTGAACGTACTGAGTGAGAGGTATCTTTTAGACATGCAAGGGGAGGTTTCAAGTTGGAAGCTAGAAATACAAGTCTTTTATTCAGATGAGCAGTCAGGACTGAAGATAGAAATGTGGGTGTTATCAGCATGGTATGTTCGATTCCCATAAAACATTTTAAAAATACGTTGGATTTTAAGTCTTATAAATTACTTTTTTTTTTTTTTTTTTTTTGCTGTACGCGGGCCTCTCACTGTTGTGGCCTCTCCCGTTGCGGAGCACAGGCTCCAGACGCGCAGGCTTAGCGGCCATGACTCATGGGCCCAGCCGCTCCGCGGCATGTGGGATCTTCTCAGACCGGGGCACGAACCCGCGTCCCCTGCATCGGCAGGCGGACTCTCAACCACTGCGCCACCAGGGAAGCCCCATAGATTACATTTTTAAGTTTTCTGATTTTAAACGTTGAATTCATCCTGATTCTGTGGACAGCGGTTGTAGCCTAGTGATAGTTACAGCATAGTAAAGTCTGGTCTTTCTACAAGTCCTGGTGTCACAGTTACCAGCTTTGGCTCTTCAGACAAGTTATCTACTCTCTAACTTCAGTTTTCTTCTTTATATGATGAGAATAATGTTGAGTACATCATAGGATTGTTCTGAGGATTAAAGAATATATACATGTAAATGAGTTCTCTAGCACTTAATAACCATTAGCTATTATTATTACTAAATAATACAGAGTACTTCACTCCCTCACATAGAATTGTCACTTTTGCCCACCATCTCTTATTGGTCAAAATCAATTTTTTCTTAACTCCCTGGAAAAAGAAAAGAAAAGAAACAGCTAAATAAAGTCGTCTTTTTTTGTCTTCATTTTCAGCCTACCCAAAACAAGTACATACTGTACAGAAAAATGGAATTAAGCTACAGAGCAAACACTTCTAAGGAGCAGCATCTGCCTTGTAAATGAAGTTTATAAAAGGCTACCAAATGTCCCTTCACATTTTTATGATTGTTAGGGTATTACTAAACCTGGATGGAAAAATGTTTTTTGAGGCTCTTACATCAAGCCCCCAAGGTGTCAATATCACAAATTATTTCCGTTTTTTACAAGATGGCTGCCATGAGCCTTCACTTAGGAATGGCAGTGCTGTTTGAGCAGGACTTATATAGTTTTAAAGGTATGATTTGCTAAAAGGCACTTTCTACCTTTATAATTGTCAAACTTTACACATTTTTTTAAAAAAAACAGCTTTAATGGGCTATAACATATATCACAAAATTCATCCATTTTAAATAATACAACTTAATGAGTTTTAATCAATTTACAGAGTTCCATAACCATCACCATAATCCAATTTTAGAACATTTTTATCACCCCAGAAGGGATCCTCATGCCCCTTTGCAATCACTCTCTGTTCCCACCCTGACTCCAGGAAACCACTGATCTGCTTCCTCTCTCTGCAGATTTTTCTTTTCTGGACATTTCATATAAATGGAATCATGAACTGTGTGGTCTTTTGCATATGCTTTCTTTCACTTAAGTCAGTGTTCTTGAGGTTTGTCCATGTTGTAACAGGTTTCAGTAGTCTGTTCCTTTCTAAGGCTGAGTAATATTCCATTGTATGGGTATAACACATTTTGTTTATTCATTTATCATTTAATAGACATTTTGACTCTTTCCACTTTTTTGATTATTGTGAATAATGCTCCTATGAACATTTTCATAAAGTCTTTGTCCACACATATGTTTTCATTTTCCTTGGGTAGATACCTAGGGGTGGAATTACTAAGTTGTCTGATAAATTTACATTTAACTTTTTAAGAAACAAGCAGATCACATTTAAGGATAACACCTATTAACTCTTCCTCCTTAGATTCATTCACTCATTTAAAAATGTTTTTGAACTTTTTCTAAAACCAGCCACTGTGCTAAGCACTAGATATAGTCAACTCTTGATTATCCTCTGTCATTGGAATGAAATGTAGGCTGGACGTTTAAAATCTCCTCACTATTCATTAACCTAATGCTGGGCATTCTTTCAGGTGTCTTCTGCAAAAAGTCTCTGATCCTAATGGGTCTATTATCCCAAGCAGGCATGTGATAGGTTGCTACCAGGAATCCAAGAAGAAAGGCATATCCAAGCGGGTATGTGATAGGTTGCTACCGGGAATCCAAGAAGAAAGGCATAATCCTCTGCTCGCTAGAAGTCCAGAGTCTAGGAAGGGAGACAGATACATAATGCCTGCATAGATCTCCTTGTCCCTGCCATTTTCTAAAAGATAACATGCTGAAATTCTGACTCCTGCTTTTTTCCCCTAAGTTATTTTACACTCATTTATGAATGGTACATTAATGACCCTTACATGCAGCTCCAAATGGTTGTCTTGTTTGATTCCTCTTCATTTTAACTCTCTATTAGTTCTCGATGGCTACCATAACAAAATACCACAACACTGACAGCTTAAAACAAGAGAAATCTATTCTGTCACAGTTCTGGAGGCCAGAAGTGAAAAATTGGTATCACTGGGCTAAAATCAGGATGTTAGCAGATCTTGACTCCCTCTGGAGGGTCTAAGGAAGAAGGCTCCTTCCCTCTTCCTTACATCTTCCAACCTCTAATGGCCACCAGCAATCCTTAGTCTTAGTCTCCATTCTCTGTCTCTGGGGTCACACTGCGTTCTCCTCTTCCGTCTGTATCAAATCTCCCTTTGCCTCCCTCTTATGATGACATATGTGATTACATTTAGGGCCCACCCAGATATTCCAGGATAATCTCCCTATCTCAACATCCTTGACTTAATCACATCTGCAAAGTCCTTTTTTGCCAAATAAGGTAACATTCACAAGTTTCAAGGATCAGAATGTGGAGATCTTTTGAGGGGCCATTATTCAACCTAACAAAAGCTGCATATGCAATCAGTATGAAGTCGTTCATTCATTCATTCATTCATTCATTCAATACTTCTTGAGCATATAGTACATGCCAGGCAGTGAAATAAGCATTGAGGATATAACTGTAAGGAAAAATTCTCACATATAGTCCTTGCCTGCTTGGGGCTTCAATAGCCATTAATCAAATAAAATTTCCCTGAGATAAGCATTACAAAGGAGAAATGGAAAGACAGAATGATATGTAACTTTTTTGTAAACATGTTACACATTTATTATAAATACTTTAAATAATAAAGAAATGTACAAATGAGGAAGTTTTAAAAACCTCACTGAAAAAATCTGCCATACAAAAGTAATTGCCATTCTTGATGTTTCTTTCATTCCATATTCCTGTCTACTAATTTTTGATTTTTTCAATAATTACCATAGTGATTTTAATATACAAACTTACCCATACATTTACCTCTTTCCTTGCCTCTTATTCCCTCTTGCACATTAGACCTTTCCTTCTGCCCAAAGAATTGCTTTTAGTGAGTGCTCATGGCAAACTCATCTGAAATTATCTTTTATTTCTCTCTTGTTCTGTAAGGATATCTTTTCTGAGTACACAATTCTAGGTTAAGATTACATTCTTTCGGCTTTATTTTGCTATCAAGAAGTTACTTAATCGGACTTTAATCTCTAGCTACTTTAAAGATCTTGTCTTTGTCTTTGGTGTGCTTCACTTTCACATATGTGTGGGAATGGATTTCTTTCTTAAGCTTACTTGGGATTTGTTAACAGTTTTTAAATCTTTGAATTGATGTCTTTCATCACTTCTAGAAAATATCCACTATTATATCTACAAATATTGCCTCTGCCTCATTCTCTCTCTCTCTCTTTTTTTTAGTATTCTGTGTCTTGATTTTTCTGACCATCTCTTATTTCTTACCCTTTCTTTCATGTTTCCCATGTGTTTTTATTCTGGATCCTGGATATTTTCTTTGGGTTTATCTTTGAGTTTACTAATTCTCCCTTAATTTCAATCATTATATTTTACATCACTCAAACTTCTTTTTGTTAATTTTTCAATACTGCTTGGTCATTTTTAAAGTCCCCTGCTCTTCATATATTTAGTCTCTTGTTTCTTTAAACACTTCAAACATAAAACTTTTATATTCCATGTTTGATAATTCCAATATCTGAAACCTTTGTGGGTCTGCTGTCTTTTTTCTCTTTGATCATGGTGCCTTGTTTCCTATATGTTTTTGATTTTTGACTGTGAAGCCATATTTTTCGGAACTTTAGCAAAGGGAATTCTTTGAGGATTGCCCAAGTTGTATCTGGATTTCTCCAGAGGGGATGTGTGTTGCCTCTAGTACTACTTCAAACTAAATTCTCATTTAAGGTTGTTTGTTTTTTAGACCATTCAGGTAGCTTGATGTCAGGTTTCAGACTTATTTCAAGGCCGATGTGAAATTTGTAAGGGAAATTTTACTACTCTGTAACAGCAGCATATATCTTCACAATATATCTCCCGTGGATGCTTTCCTTTCCATCTTACTGCTGTACCATACCCCTGGTTCAATCCTTGTTAATGTAAACCTAGGCTATCATAATAACCTTATTTTCTCTTCTCTGACCTTAGCACCCTCCAGTTCAAAGTGGGGTAAATATCCCAACCTTCTTCATGTCATTTTGCTCAGAGACCTTCTGTGGCTTTCACTTACCACATCATTGATCTCAGCATTGGCTGCCCATTAAAATGAGGAGTTTTGGGTTTTTTTGTTTTGTTTTTTTAATTAAGAATGCCTGTTCCCCTCATACCAATTAAACCTGAATTTCTGAGAGTGGGAACCTTGCGTCAATTTTTTTTTTTTTTTTAAGCATCCCAGTCAACTCTGATGTGTAGCCAAGATTGAGAAGTACTAGTCTGCAGAAATTTTTTTTTGAAAAAGGAATTGCCTTAATCCAGCAGTTAAGACCTTATAGGATGGTGGTACTCAACCCTGCCTGCACGTAAGACAATACTCAAGTGCAAGCCCCACCCTGAGGGGTTCTGATTCAGTTGGTCTGAGATGGAGCCCAGGTGTTGGTGTTTTTAGTAGTTCCTAAGATTTGCAATGTGCCAGATTGAGAACCACTGCTCTCGGATGACAAAGTCACAGGCTTACAGCCACCAAGCTGGTAGCATTAATGAGTAAAAAAGGCTAGCTGGGAACTGTGAAGGCTGGAGGGCACCACCCCTCCAGAAGGTGCAGGCAACCCTCAGCTCTTACTGATGGCAAAACATGGCCACCACTTAGCAAGCCTGCTCTATGTACAGCCCCATCTCACTTCTCCAGTCAAATCTTAAGAGTACTTGAAAAATAAGCAAATATACTCTCTGTTTATGAGTATGTGTATATAGACACTCCTCCAGCCAGGAATTAGGGAGTATGTTCATTCACCTTGCTTTTTCCCCAGCTCAGTGCTTTTGCTCCTGTTCTATTCCTTAACTTCAGTGCTGTCCTTTCTCCTCCATATCTGTCTAAATCATCACCATCTTCTAAGGGTCAGTTCAGGTTTTCTCTGACCTGACAATGGAGAGCTGATGACTGAAGGAAACGGGTGTTTTGGAAGGGGTGTGGTCCCTTTTGTCTTACATAAACCACTCTCCTTGGGGCTCTATCTTGCACACGCTTTGGAACTTAAATAAAACAAAGCTTTATATGGTTAAACTTATTGGTGTTTTAGCTTTATGATTACCACCAGATAGTTTTATAAATGGATATTTATTACATTAAGAAATCTATCGGGCTCCCCTGGTGGCGCAGTGGTTGAGAGTCCGCCTGCCGATGCAGGGGACACGGGTTCATGCCCCAGTCCGGGAAGATCCCACATGCCGCGGAGCGGCTGGGCCCGTGAGCCATGGTCGCTGAGCCTGCGCGTCCGGAGCCTGTGCTCCGCGCAGTTAGAGGCCTGCGTACCGCAAACAAACAACAAAAAAAGAAATCTACCATAGGGACTTCCCTGGCGGTCCAGTGGTTAAGATTCTGTGTTCCCAGTGCAAGGGTCATGGGCTCCATCCCTGGTCGGCAGACTAAGATCCCACATGCCACATGGTGTGGCCAAACAAAATTTAAAAAAATAAAAAAAAAATGTTGAACATTCTTTATATAATATAGTAGACAGATATTAGAAACTAAGAGTTCTTAACATGTGGATTAGTTAGGTAAGGATTAAAAAGCACAAAGACTGAATAAGAGGTATTTTTAGTAGATAAAGTGAATAAAAGATAAGGAAAAATAAAAACAGAATATCTCAAAATCTGATTTATGCTGGGGAAAGATGAGTCGATAGGAATGTCTTAGGTAAAATAACAGCAAAAACAAGCCCCATTCATTCCTTAAGCTAAAATGTTTATGTGCAAGGCATTTATTTAAAAAATATATTACATACAAACTACTGTGTATAAAATAAATAAGATACGGATGTAATGTACAGCACAGGGAATATAGCCAATATTTTATAATAACTTTCAATGGAATGTCATCTATAAAAATGTTGACTCACTGTGTTGTACACCTGAAAGTAATATAATACTGTAAATCAACTATACTTGAATAAAAAAATAACAAAAATATATATTACAATAATATTGCCCTTTTAGATGAAAGAACTTAAATTTGTAATTTAGCCATTTGTAAAAGAGCCATGTTAAATGAACTTGAACTATAGTCCTAAGTAAAAGGAATCCAAGATATAACCATTCCCTCATTGATTTATTTAAACATTCAGTACATATTTACAAGGGGCAAGGAAGTTGGCATCCCCAGTGCCCACGTACACCAGGTTGTAATTTGTGAGCACAGACTGCCTGATTCGAATCCCAGGTCTGCCCTTTACCACTGGGCCACTTTGGGAACTTGCAAAGCGTCAGTTACTTAGTCTATAAATTATGTGGAAGAATGTTACCTACCTCACAGAGTTGTTGTGAGGAGGCAGTGATTTTATCCATCCAGTGGTCTTAGAATAGTTCCTGATCCATATAAGGGCTGTGTAAGTTTATGCTCTTATTATTAATCTTTGCTTCCCAATAACTCTGTTACCTCAGGATTCTCTCAGTGGATTTATGATAATTCAGTAAAATTTAAGTTCTCCCTTCCTTCTCCTTCACGTAGTACTTAAGTTCTAAGGATGCTTAGGAACGTCAGGGGAGAAAGCTTGGTCTCAGTGGGCACATGGCCACATTGGCATCCTTTGAAAGGAATATTGTCCTGTCTGGTTCTCGGTGATCACCTCACAGAGCTGGTGTCTAGTACGTTCAGTTCCCATCTGCCTGTGTGCACTGAGTTGTTCACCCTGTGTGCACTGCAGGGGCCTCTCAGTGTAACGCAGTGCCACCTGTGTCCCGCTGGCCGTCTGGAAACTTCTTTCTCTTACTCAGGGTTTTTGGAATTTTTGGTTGCTCTCCCATTCCACTTCTGGACCTCAGAAAACCCAGCAAATGTCCTTGTAGTCTTCCCAGACCCAGGCTGTTTATTTTCCTCAGTTGATCCCATGTTGTGCTGGCCACAGGAGCTGCTGCAAAGCTGCTGGTTTCTAGAGGAAAAGACACAAGACCAGGGTCACTCTCCCAACAAACAGGCTCTCTGCCACCCTGTTTACACCAGCTTTCAGCCCTGGAATCCACTCAACCTTGTCTCTGTTCTCTCCAGTGTGCCTCCCTTAGCCCATCCTTAGATTTTTGGGCTGGGGGCGCTGGGGGCTGGCAGTGTAGGGAGAGTGTTGAGAGAAACCTACTTAGTATTATTCTCCAAAATTATTGATTAGACCTCAGCCTCAGAATTTTGATGTGGAAATCAAGAATTCACCATTGCTTGCCTTCTCTCTGCATTTCTGCCTAATAACCCTACCTTAAGGGCAAAGACTAGAACATCCTTGTTGCGGGAGGGTGGGGGGTGGGGAGGAGCGGATTTGCGAAGTAGGAAATACCGAGGGAGGAAGTCTATTAAGCACATTGATTAATACTTCAAATATTATCCTTCTACACATGTATTGATAGGGCTTCTTTTGAGACCCCCTGCCTCAGAGAGCTCCCAGATAATTGCATTACAACATAATAAGTGAAAACCCAAAAGAGGAAGCAACTAATTTTGCCTGGAAAATTCAGGCAACGCTTCACCGAGGAAGTAAGGATAATTGAAAGAGGGATTCCGTTAGACACAGCTCCTGACCCACATGTGTTGCAAGGAAGAACACTGAACTAAACTGGATGTGAACTTGAACTCAGGGATCCAGAAAGACTCAACCAGAACTGGCCATAGTGCTTTTCTTCTTGTGTCCATTTGTAAGTCTACATTGGGGCGAACAGCCTGGTGGACACGATCCCTCCATCCCTCCATCCCTTGTGTATGGGGCTGCCCCCAGGGCTAGAATGAAGTTGGTGGATAGCAGCTTGACACCCGCAGTCCTACCTGAGGCCCTAGAAAGCTCTGGTCTTCTCTTGTGTCAGAGCCCAGAACTTCTGAACTGGAGGCTATTTTATTTTACTTTACTTGCATATTATACTGTATTTTTTTTCAAGTATTTTTTAAATTAATTTTTATTGAAGTATAGTTGCTTTACAATGTTGTGTTAGTTTCTTGCTGTACAGCAAAGTGAATCAGTTATACATATACACATATCCACTCTTTTTAAGATTTCCTTCCCATTTATGTCACCACAGAGCACTGAGTAGAGTTCCCTGTACTATACAATAGGTTCTCATTAGTTATCTATTTTATACATAGCAGTGTATATATGTCAATCCCAATCTCCCAATTCATCCCACCCTCCCCTTCCCCCTTGGCAACCATAAGTTTGTTCTCTACATCTGTGACTTTATTTCTGCTTTGCAAATAAGTTCATTTCTACCATTTTTCTAGATTCCACGTATAAGCGATATCATACGATATTTGTTTTTCACTTTCTGGCTTATTTCACTCTGTGTGACAGTCTCTAGGTCTACACACGTGTCTGCAAATGGCACTATTTCATTCCTTTTTATGGCTGAGTAGTATTCCATTGTATATATGCACCACATCTTCTTTATCCATTCCTCTGTCGATGGACATTTAGGTTTCGAGGCCATTTTAAAAGCTTTACCTGTTGCAGACCTACTCCTTATATTAGGAGCCGGCCTCCAGCCAATGTGAAATGGGTAAGTTTTTCCATAGCAGGCACGCCCCATCTTACTTTTGTGTACTATTTACCCTCCTCCTAGCATGAGCCATTTAGCTCTCACCTAGGCATCCCAAATTTCCTTTTGGTTTTTGCTATTTCACACAATTCTAAACTTCCCTATGTGTTCTTCACATTTCAAAATCTCGTCTTCTTGACCCTGCTTTAACCATCGAGTTTACATACTCTTAGTAATCTGTTTCAATATATTAATCCTCAAAGAATACAAGATACACACATATAATTTTAAATTAAATCCCACTAACGTGTACATACTTGCTAATATCTTGATGTCTTATCTCCTCAGGGATATTTGTGTTTTAAAGAGGTTACTTGTATACCTACTTCTCCAAAATGAAACGCAAAAAGGGAATTTTTGCTTATTCATCTAACCATCCAGCCATCAAATAATATTTAGTACCAACCTTCTGTGAACAGGTACTTTGTTAAAACTGTACAACCAAGATATGTCAAAGGCTCCAGGCTTAGGGAACTTCAGGCATTAACAGTCACAGATGAGCTTTGTGGACAATGGACTTTCCTTCTTATCTCTCAGATCACAGCACAGGGGAACAGGCTCTCTCCTTGACTGGAACTTAGACTCCTTGAGGGTTGGGTCTCCTGTTCTCTTTAGTCATACTTGCATCCCAGTGCCTTGTGTAAGTTCTGTCTGGCACGCAGAGGTGCCTAGTTCGCCTTCATCGAATAAATTCCTGACCTCGGAGACAAGGATATTCTTGTCCTAAGGCCAAAAACTTACACTAGATGAGAGATTTTTTGTTGTTCTGAATTTTTATACTTTGAATAATACACTTGGACCCTAGAACCAACCACAGTGTTTTGTTATGTATCATTTTGAATATAAAGCTGGTCTGCTTGGCATTCTTCCTAAAGGTAATTGATATTCAAGTAAAGAAAAGACCCCTTTATAACCTTTCCTTGGTGGGTTTTATATTGCAAGTCCAATTTACAGATGAAAACACCTAAGAGGCATTTATTACATATCTGTCCTGTAAATGCATCAAAGACATAAAACCACTGACTTCTTTCTTTGACTTGAAAGGTTAAAATTGTCCATCATTTTAATACTTCTGAAATCTAAAATATACTAATATATAAGTTAACTTTTAAGTTTAAATAACTGTGAAAAATATTAAAATGTAATCATATAAAGCCAAATTAGAATATTGAAGAAACTCTATGCAAAAAAATGAAAAATTATTTAATTTTGATCTCAAATACATACTGCTCTCGAGAATATGGGTGAACTTTTTCCTAAATGAAAATATTGTCATAACTGAATATACACATACTACTGAATCTTTGGGTAAGTTCTCATTTGGAAAGTATGATACAGATTTCATTTTTAAAAAATGAAGTCCATAAAATCTGAGTCTAAAACAGAAGAAACAGGTTTTTTAATGTTACCTTTTTAAAAGATTACCTTTATTTTAGGATGTTCATGGGAAATTCAACTTCCAGTGCCATTCTAATACATAAAAAATGAATGTCAGGAAAAAAATTGTTTCATGTACCAGCCAATGTATTTCTGTAATCCTCCCAGAAAAGATGATTGTCAAACAGACTACTTCTTGCAAAAATGCCTTCTCTGTCTCATCTCTTACTTAGCACTTTATCCTCTGCTTCTCAAGACTGAACCAGGCTCAGGAAACCCTTAGCACCAGCAGCCCACAAGCCCTGTTGACGTTTTGCTAAGGAGGGATTTTGGTCTTGCACTCACAGCACACTCTTCACCTTGGAGAAGCGCCTTCTGCCAGCTGTCCCTGAGAATCAGAGGATATCCTCCATTTCACTTCCACCTGTCCGTCTTTTTGATCCTCATTATTTTTGGCAGCTTCTCCATCTATTGTGTGGTTCGGGGGGTTGATGTCTTATTGTTGTGGAAGATTACATTTGCACTCTATTTCCAGTTCTCCTTGTTGCCTTTGGGTAATGTCCAAGTGGAGAAGGGGGGGAATGGCAATTGACTCCCCTGATCTCAGTTGTAATTATTTAGGAAAGTGATTTGATATGATGTTATAATAGTTCTTGGAAGGAATGATGAGCATCTGAACTCTATCAAGAAAGGAGAGGGCTTCCCTGGTGGCGCAGTGGTTGAGAGTCCGCCTGCCGATGCAGGGGACACGGGTTCGTGCCCCGGTCCGGGAAGATCCCACATGCCGCGGAGCGGCTGGGCCCGTGAGCCATGGCCGCTGAGCCTGCGCGTCCGGAGCCTGTGCTCCGCAACGGGAGAGGCCACGACAGTGAGAGGCCCACGTACTGGAAAAAAAAAAAAGAAAGGAGAAACATACTTGGGTGGTAATAAGGAGTTGGTTCGGGAATTGATTGTTGACGTGAGGGTGTCTGGGCTAATTGTGGATTGGGTGATGAGATTAATGGTGGCACTTGACAGAATTAGGGATACAGTCTGAGAAGAAAAATTCAGTTAAGGACATGTGTGCCTTTATACACAAACACAAACTGCTTTAAATCACGTTTGTAACTCTATGAAAAGCTCAATAATGGCACATTCCACTTATACTATAAATTAACTGATTGTAAAGTATAGTAAACTTTATTTTTTGCCCAATTATGGTGGCTATCAAACTCAATAGAATATTCTTAAATTCCCAGTTCTGTAAATGAAGAATAAAACAATGATGATTACAATAATTTTTATTACAATAATTATAACAACCACCATCCTTTATTGTGTATTTTCTGTTTGCCAGGCACTGAAAATTGTTTCATATACATCATCTCAGTTAATCCCCTCAACAGCTCTTTGAACTGAGTGTTATTAGCCAGATTGTTACAGATGAGGAAATTAAATCTCAGACAGGTTTAGTAATTTGCCCTGGATTACAGCTACTAAATGTCAGAACTAGGATTTTAACCCTCCTTTCACTAGGCTGTATCATCCATGTAAACTTAAACTATTTTACATCATTTATTCTGATAAAACACACCATTAGAACTATAGTTATAGATGAATTGATTATTATTAGCTTTCAATAAGCATCTTCTTTTTTGGGGGGTTTACATACACCTCTAAAGCAAACTATTTAGTCAAAAAGGTCTCTCACCAAATACACTATCTAACATACTCGACTCTTCTTTGTTATCCATTCTTTACCAGAAATAAATTTTCCTGATACCTCCTAGTAATAAGTAGATTTAGTTAATTAAGACTTTGGTTCATGAGGCTTCTCATTCTGAAGAACCATTTCTTGAGCATTATAGTTAATTTATAGCATGTGATGCTATTACAATATTCAGAATCTTTTATCCTTTTCCATATGAATGATTAGTCTATCTTTGGTACCTAATGTGAGCAGTTCTTAATACCTTTAAATAATAAGCCAAAAAGACTGGGTAATGAAATTTGGGAATGAACTTTTTTCTTTTATGTTATTGTGAAAGGGACTAAGTAGAATAATACAGATTTATTTCACTTACGAGAATGTAGGAGAAGAGAGGAGATACATAATTAATACTGTTTATAAAATGAAAAAATGCAACGTATGTAGTAACAAGAACACGTCATTTTGAGCAGGTCTTTATAGAACAGACATCCCATACTGTGTTCCTCCTTTTCCACAGTCATTGCCATGACAATCTGTATGCGTAGCAGTTGCTGCTTAGTAAGGGAGATGTCTCTTCTAGGAGATCTCTGTGTCAGCCAAAAAAACACAGCAGTCTCATTTGGGTCTAGAAATAAGATGAAATACATAAAATGAACAGAATTTTAGCATTTTTCTTCCCATTGAAATGATTTTTTATGAGTCACTCTGCCCATTTCTACTTTAACATTTTTTTAAATCAGAAGGGAGTTTTGGAGCAGAATTTTCTCTTCAAATTAAGATTCTTTCCTATATGATTGAAGACCTTGCCATTTCTAGATGTGACAAAATGTCCACAACTGAATATGAAAACCTGTTATTAAGAATTGAAATTCATTTGGATGAAAGGCATCTAATAATCCAGGCCATGTTTAATTGTCCATTAAAAAAAAAAAAACATGATCCTTCATGTCATTTCATAGACCTATCCTACTGTAATCTAAAAAATATAACTGTCTCTATTCAGCCACGACAGAGCTATTATTCACTCACTCCAAAATCATATTTTGAGTGCCCACCAACTTCTGGAGTCAAAGGATTTCACTGTTGTGGTAGGGATTTCAGATGAATTATAAGAGGACAACATACAAATAAATATGAAATAATGTAAAAGAACACATTCATGGAATCATCAGTAACTTGAGAATGTTCTTGCAGGGATTCAGAGTGAGATGGGATTTCACAGGGATGACTACTAGTAACAATAAACTCAAAATTAGTGAAAGAGGCAATGGGCAAAGAGTGGCCGAGAGGAGGGGAGAGTGTGTCCCAGACTCAGGAATTATAGACACAAGAGCTGTGGATGGAAAACAGCACAGAGACAGGAAGAGGATGAGAATGAATATGAGTATCAACACTCACTTGAGGGAATGAGTTGATTGAAATATTTGAATGTTGGATAGGGTGGCTTAATTTCAATTTAGTGGGTTTTTAGTATGCATTTCAGAGAAGAAATATATAAGGAAAATCACATAGAAGAGGATAATGTAAGAGTTTTTCTGGAAGCTGAATTGGCAGAGGGAGAGTCTGAAGCTCAGTGGTGTTGTCAGGGTATGAGGGGATAACATTGTACTATAGAAATGGAAATTATCAAGCAATCTTAAATTATGTAGGAGGAAATAGTAAGGCTGGTAATGAGTTTATTAGCAGGACAACTTAGAAGCAGCCTCCTTGTGTTCAGAATGTGTCAGGCTTGAGTCCTGGAATATTGGGAGGATGAGGATGTGTCAGCACCAGAGAGAAGCTAGGTCATTAATGCTGTGTTCGACAAGGCAACAGCTTAGTTTTTAAGTATTATAGATGAGTTGTCATTGGAAGAGCCAAGTGAAGACTCTGTGTATTCACCTCATTATATAAATAGTAAAAAAATAATTTATAATAGGTGGGGATAAAAAGATTAGATTCATGAGAGGTGAGCTAGATTTGGAGTGTCAGTTCAGAATAATAACTTTTTAAACTGTATGCCAGGCCTAATTCTACACATGGAGAATACAGGGTAAACAAAAGCATGAGCTCTGCCCTCATGGAACTTACAACATAGAGTGAGTAGGTGACTCTTTGAAAGTGGGATAGTTCCAAAAGGCAGGTAAGCATTGTAGGACAGGGGAAATAGATCTTTGTTAGAGATTTGAGATGGCTTCATTTGCAGGGTAGGAGGAAAAAACAAGAATGAATAAGGATTCTACAAAAGAGAAATTTGAATGTTATAAAAAGAACCAGATGTCACTTTAAGTATTGTTTGAAACATCAGTAAGTTGGAACCAACTTAAATGTCCAGTAGTAGGAGGATTTACTTTAAATTGTGAAATATTAGGTAAACATTATTAAATGAGATATCTATATGCACTGATGTAGATAGATGTCTATGATGTATTTAATGAAAATGGAAAGTGCAGAATGACTGATAATGATCTCGTATTTATAAAATAGTAAGGAAATAGTATAAATAGTAAGGAAAGTGTATAAAAATACGCTCACACAAATATATATTTGTGCATGTGCATAGAAATAGATCAGGAAGCCTACTCACCAAACAGTTGTTAGTAGTGGTTACATATGAGGAGTAGAATCAGGAAGGGTAAGAAATAGGGGCTTTCAGTGCATACTTCATATATTTCAGGATTATTTTTATTTTATTACATTGAGCATGCATTTTCTTCATTGAAATTTGTATTGGAATAATTGTAGATTCACATACAGTTGTAAGAAATCATACAGAGTCCCCTCCTGGAACTGCGATGTTACAAAATGTTGAGTCTTCTGTTCCTGTCCCACAGGTTCCTGAGGTTCAGTTCTTTCTTATTTTATATTTTTGTCTATTTTCTCTCTTGTTCACAGTGAGTAAATTCTGTTCACCTCAAGAACACTGATTCTATTCTCTGCAATATCCTTTCTACTATTGAGCCCATCCAGTGAGTTTTTAAATTTCTATTCTTGTATTCTCGGTACTGTTATTTCCATCTGACAGATGCTGAGATTAAGCACGGGAAAACCTGACTGTAAGCTTCCTGGCAGTCAGGGTAAAACAGGAAACAAAAATCATGCATCTTCCTATACGAGAAGTAAAAACACAACAATTCTCAGTGATGTCAAAGAATTTCCTAGGCTTCTCCCTTAGACAAATTTCTCACTCTAGGAGATGGACTAGAGGAGTAGCTCTCAGGATAACCAGCAAGCAGTTTTGAATGTATTTTCTACACATCTCTTGGAGGGAAATGTTATAATACAAAAGAAAATCTAAATGATTTGTCAGTTTCCAATTACAGCCCAGATCACCACATTTGACAAGGAGAAACTTTATTACAGAGGGAAACAGAAGGACTTAGTAATGAACTGGGGAAAGAGCTCAGTTCATAGAGCCTCCCAGGTCTGAGAAGAAGTAATTACATACATTGTGATGCTTTAAAAGTATGTGCAACAGTAGCTGCTGCCTAAGTAACATCCTAAGAGTGGGGAAGACCCCATTCATCTTAATTGAGACACTTCGTGGCCTACCAGTTATTTGAGTCATGGGTTTCTATTGGCTTCCTGGCGAAAGTTGTAGCGAAAGAGCTCATTGACAAATTAGAGAGCTGAGTGAGATTACTGTATACAATATCTGGGAAGAGTGGGAATCATTGTTGAAGAGAAACAACCTGGGGGGTCTAAGCTTTTAGCAGTGGGGAGATTTAAAAGGAGATCATGTTGTGAGACCTAGTGGGAAAAATGATTCATTGAATATCGTTTTCACTGGGTGGCCTGCTGGATGAAATGAGTGGGAAGATGTAATTGGTCATTAGGTCATTAGATTGTAGTCTAAATACACTATTTGGAAACTAAGCAAGGATTGCTTCTAAGAAAGCAGAAGATGGTCAGTGGTGTCAAATGTAGGAGAAAATACAAGAAGATGAGAATGAAGGGGGGCATAGGTGAGAATTAGTATTGTTAGAGAGCATTTTCATCCAACAGAATTAAAGAATGGGAGGAAAGTTGTAGGAAAGATACAGGAGGTAAGAATGGAGGGATATAGCTAATATTCTAAGATGAAAGGATCTATGAAAAGCCACCTAGAAATAGTATATTATTGGAACTATTGTCATTGATAAGCGGTGTCAGGTAAAAAGGATAACTTAAAAGTGCCTAAGACATACATGAAGAAATTGTGGAGGAGGGGATAGGATCACAGGCTTTAGGAAGGAAACTGACCACGAGAATGCAGATTTCTCAAAGAGACGAGGCAGAAGATCTAGAGCTCTAATGGACTTTGAATTTGGAAAGGCAGACATCTCTCCCTCTGCTATTAAAAGGAAAGATGAGAATATGAATGTGCAGATGGCATGAAACACTGATATGCATAAATTAGAATTTTATTTTTCTATGACTTAATTTCTGTGCAATGGCCCATTTCAATACGGTGATGGAAAGCTCAAGCCGTTCAAGATTCTCTGTCTTCCATCTTCCTGGTCCTCATTCCTCCCAGGCCACTGCTGAGGGATCCTTTGCTTTTATCAGTCTGCCAGCAGCCCTGTGACTCTTCCATGACACTCAAGGAAACCATGGTTCCACATTTATGCCTACCATGTCTCAGGAATCTCTCACGAATGTCCCTAGTACTGTGTGCCCAGATACGTACCCTCAGACATTCAGTCTCTGGGGTCATGCTTCTTCCTCGGCTTCTAACCCAGGAAGTGTAGTTCATGGCCTCAGGGACTCTCACAGTTCTGTTTTCCTCAACTCTCCCCCATCAGTCCTCCTTGTTTCTTGTCTAGAGGTAGAACAGTAACACGTTGTGGGAGGGTGTATGCTACTGTCACATAGCATTTTGCTTAAGTACTTGTACCTATCTGAAGTCCTTACCATTTCTACAAGGGCTTTTGCTTCTGTGACCAACAAAGAAGACTGCCCCTTTTTTTGGTAGAGGCTGGGGGGGGGGGCTTTTCCCGTGTCTCAAGCCTTCCTTGAAGCAACGAACATAAAACATCTTAGTTTCTTGAATGTGTTCAGGTAGAAGGGAAATGGAATAAATTGGTTAACATTTCTAAAATATTAAAATACCACAAATACCAAAGATGAAGCGAATGAGAGTTTATTGTATATCTGTAGGGTGCCAGGCATTTCTTCATCCCTAACAACTAGCATTTTATTTTATTTATTTATTTTTTAAATTGGGGTATAGTTGTTTTACAATGTTGTGTTAGTTTCTGCTGTACAGCAAAGTGAAGCAGAGTTCCCTGTGCTATAGAGGAGGTTCTCATTAGTTATCTATTTTATACATATTAGTTAGTGTATATATGTCTAACAACTAACATTTTAAATGTAGGTATTATCATTACCCCATTCTAACGGTGAAGAAGCTGAGGCTATGTGAGGTTATATCACATACAAAGAGTCATGCTGCTGATCAGCGGCAGAGCCACTTGTCTCTGAACTGTACCCTTCACTCTCTCTCTGAAAGTAAAGTTGAAGGGCAGAATGCAGTATGAGCAACATTCAGAGAAAGCCACAGTGGGTATTCTTGGTTTTAGTCACCTGTAAGGAAATGATGGTGGGGAGGGCTGGTGGAGTTACAGAAAGACAGGTACTGGTAGTATCAGATGGAGGAGAGGCTGAGAAGTTGATGGCTCATAAGACTACGGGTTGAATTCTATTCGAAGCACCATTTTAAAGGCAGAAGCAGCACCTGTGGCAGGAAACCCAAACTGATAATTGTCGTCAGGCATACAGAGGGAAGTGAAGAGTTTATGGTCCTAGAAAGGATAATAGAGAAGTAAGTGATCATAACGACTAACACAAGCTGGTAAATAGAAGCCTTATGTTTTGGAATAAAGAACACATCACTGAATTTGGAAGTAACACGGTACTTCAGAATGAGGCAGCAAAGATGGAGGTTAGCAGGGTATCAGAAAAGGTGAAGAAATTTGAAACCATGGTGTTGAGAGATCATGTAATTCCATATTACTTCCCGTTATTCTTATTGCCATCTCTTATCCAATGGGTTTTAACCTCAAGTAGCAATCTAAGAAATGTCCATCACTTGATGGTCTGGAAACAAAACCATGGACTGAAGGTACCAGCTCTCTTTTTCTTCTCATTATATGTAGGAAGAAAGAAATGGGAAAGTCAAAGACTGTACAGAAGAAAGAATATGACTTTAGAGTGATGAGACCTGATTTCAAATGCAGACTCAGTCTCTTCTGTGTGATCTTAAATGAAAGAATAGTTATATTTCTATGACCACTTGGTTGAGAGGCTTAATTAGGATTATGACTAGGTGCCTAGTATGGGATCCTGCACATAGCAGGAGCTCTATAAATGTAATTTATTTTTCCTACACCTTTATTCATTCAACAGGTATTTTTAGAGCAGCTAATTTTATGCCACAGATAATGTATTAGCCTAGTCCACCTTATGCTGTAGTAATAAAGACCCCCTAATCTCAATTGCTTAAACACAACAGAAGTTTAATTCTCTCACCAACTCAAAGTCTGCTGCATGTTTAGATGGCTTTATTGGGCAACTCTTCTCCATGTAGCAGTCCAGACCACTTCACTCTTTTAACCTAACCATCCTAATACAAGACCTCTGCAAGGATCACTACAACAGAGAAAGTGCTGTCCAGAACTGCTCTTAGAAATTTCTACCTGGAAGTGACACACATCAATCAGCTTGCAATCCATTGGTCAGAACTACCCTGTGGCCTCTCCTACTTCAAGGGGATGAACGTGGAGTCTTTCGTGTGCCCAGAAAAAAAGAAGAACCGAATATTGATGAACACAAGGAATGTCTTCCACTCGCAAGGCATTGGGTACTTAGTAGTGAATAAAGCAGGCATCATTTATCTTTCCCTCATGGACCTCTCAATCCAGAGTGACGTGCTGCTGGGAAAGTTACGGCATCTGAAAAGAGCCAGGTTTCTGCCCAGGCAAGGCAAGGAACTAGATCAAAGTGATTGCATTCAATAAGTATAAAGTTATGTGGGGAAACAGGAAAGGATAACAGTTGAGTATAAGTGACAAGTATGGAGAAACTTAGCAATCCTCAATAAATATTTACTGAATGAATGTTAAGTGAGGAATAAGAAGAAATTTAGCTCTAAAACACTAAACGGGAAAGGCGACAGAGAGAGAACAGATACAGGAAGAAAAAACACATGGAAACAGTTTATGCTTTTCAAATGTTCTGAATAATATTTGGGAATAAAAGCTGTTCTTGCTATATCTGCTGCTTCCAGTAAGCCTGAAATATTCTGTTCTGGTCTCTTCTGCCATAGTTGGGCTGCACAGGAATGAGTTCCCAGCCAGACTGTTTCATTCTTACCTAATCAAGAATGTGGGAATTGTTGGGAGACTTGGACTCTGACTCATCTTCTAGAATGTTTTATGACGAATCAAGTTTGCTTGATGGGCAGCTGTCAAATCTAGAAGTGTCACAGGAAATGAGGAATTATGCCACTATAAATACTAAAAATGCTACAGAGTTAAGCAAAAATCCTTATGAATACAATTTTATGGCAGAATGTTAGAGGTGGTTCCTTAAAGCATTAAAATGATTGACATAAAAAATATTTATTAAAGGAATGACAGAAAACATGGAAAAAAAAATAAGAGAAACATTTATAATGTAGCCCCTACAGATAAACCCTGTTAACATTTTGGTATACTTCACCCCAACCTTTTTTTCTAGGCACATACGTCCATTTGTCTTACAAAAATAGATCATAAAATATGTATTGCTCCGTCACCTCCCTTTTACTTAACAGTATTTCTTGAATATATTTCCATGCCAAAAATATACTTCTACAAAATTATTTCATGGCTGCAGGGTATTATATCATATGTATGTGTCAAAGTATTATTTCTTTATCATCCCATTACGTTGTTTACAGATGGTTGCTATTATAAACAATGCTGTTATGAACATACTCTGGCTGAATTTCTGTGCACCTCTTTAATTATTTCATAGGGTAACTTTTCTAAATCGGAATTACTGTGGAAAAAGTTATATACAATTTAAGGCTTATTATGTACATTACCAAATTGCCCTCTAAAATATTGTTGCAATTTACATCCCTACCAGAATCGATGAGCACAGAAGAAGAGAGTTTAGGAGCCCGTAAGTCTACAAATGTGGTTATAAAGAATTGACGATACCATTAAATGTGTGTTTAATCCTGATAGCTGTTGACAAAAAGGGGCACTCGATATGTTATTTTTATTTTTTAATTTTTATTTATTTATTTATTTATTTATTTATTTTTGGCTACGTTGGGTCTTCATTGCTGCACGTGGGCTCTCTAGTTGCAGCGCTTGGGGGCTACTCTTCTTGCAGTGCGTGGGCTTCCCATTGCGGTGGCTTCTCTTGTTTCAGAGGCCAGGCTCTAAGCGCGTGGGCTTCAGTAGTGTGGCACGTGGGCTCAGTAGTTGTGGCTCGCGGGCTCTAGAGCACAGGCTCAGTAGTTGTGGCACACGGGCTTAGTTGCTCCGCGGCATGTAGGATCTTCCCAGACCAGCGTTCGAACCCGTGTCCCCTGCATTGGCAGGCAGAATCTTAACCACTGCGCCATCAGGGAAGCCCAATATGTTATTTTAAAATACCTCATCCTATGTTTCATGCTTCATTCTAAAATCATAAGTATGAGAACTTCACATTAGATTTCTTAGAAAGGAATTTAAGACAGATTCACATTCTCTGCTAAATGGGTCCATTAATATTATGGGCGCTAGGATAAGATCCATGGATGATCCATTGGATATCTGCAGTGAGTCCCTCTCTTGACAAAATATATTGAGCTCTGCCATTGCTATATCCGTGCCTTGATATATGGCTGGGCTGGATATCTGTGCACATCTTTAATGATTCTCTGAATAGTAGGCAATTTCCCATTTGTCTAAAGAGAAAACCGAGAAAAGTTTTCAGCTAAATTGACTATGTAAACTTTGAGGGGCATGGATGAACTGGCCAAGTGTCTACTTATAATACGTAATCTACTAATTTAGACATAGATAATACTTTAAAGCATATATCATGTAGAATATTTTTAGAGGTATTGCTCTTTTCTCAACCTTATAGTTTATGATGTAGTTTTAGTCTAACTCCCCCTCCCATGCATTCTTGACACCAGAATGGTACCACCTTTTCAGGCAGCTGGCATGTTTCTGCCACCTGTCATCTGGAATTCAGTCTAAGCGGTTTGGGGTGCAAGATTGTGAAACCGTATGATGCCATCACTGGAAATCTTTTCTCTGGCTATAAAAACCCACTTACCACTCATAGTCTCCAGTAACCACTTACTCTATTATTTTTTTTAGGGATCTTTAAAATACTTGTTTTCAAAAACACTTTGAATTTTTAGGTCATGTCTCCCAAAATAATTACTAACTCAGTATTAAATCCCTTGGCTTCTGTTTTTACCGGTCCCATCAAGTGAATGACTGCTAAAACTATCCAAAATTCTCATCAGTTGGCGTCTCAGGTTAATGCTATTTTCCTAAACTGTACTTTGTTCAAAATAAAGTAATTGAGAGAGTGCCTGGTATTATGAGAGACTTTATAAGGACTTTAGATAAGATGCCTCTTTTTCTGAGGGATAATTATATGGAAGAAGAATCTCACCTTACATTCATCCATATATTGTAGTTTAAACAAAAAGAGAGGGGGATTCATGCAAATCTCTTTTGTGTTCTTATGCAAAGTGACTATTGAATATGAGAGCTTTTGTCTACCTATAAAAAATATCTTAAGAATATAGTAGGATTGTCATGCATTTATCTTGTATAGAAACACTGAAAATATAGGTTCATGAAGCCTGCTGCTTTGAAAATATTCACATTGGAATCTTTTAAGAACTACAGCTTCTACCCAATTAAACCTCCTTCCAAGCCCAAACCACATCTACTTTTACTTTAATACAAAACAAACCAACCAACCAACAAACAAGCAGCAGGAAATATTTAGAATAGATATTCTCTCAGGGACCCATAGCCAAAATTTTTGGAACTCCAAATGAAAAATTTAGAGAATTGAGTGGCTAGATTTCCCTGTAGTGTTACTCCCTCCTTAAAATATATTGTTATATTGTTTCCATTCTTTTCATCTACGTATTTCCAAGAGATTCAGAGTAAAGTAACATATACTACAGGTCAGGTGGCAGCTGTTTGATTGATATGGTTGAAGATAACATATGGTGTATTCTTTACTTTAAACTGTTTTGAGTCTTTTTTCTTGCCCACAGCAGTAGTATATGTGAGAATTACCCCCAAAACTTCCCAGTGGTACATGTGTGTAATACCCATCATCTTAAAAAGCAATGAACATTTTGCCACTGCATTGTTTATTATTTGAAGCAAATCAAACTGAGAGCTTAAAATAAATTGTTACAGAACTCTAATTCTATAAGATCTTACAATTCCAGGAGATTATACATGCCGTTTTAAAATGTTAATCAGAAGATGCATTTGTTTTAATTCTTGATACTGAAAATATTGACTGAATTGTGAATTAACACATTTAGGGTTGCAGATGTCATTTTTCATGAGATTTCCTGAATGATATAATTTTCATATTTCATATAGCAGTTTGATCAATTTACAGATTTATTTTACATAATTAGTTGGTAAATGAGAAATTCAATTGCTGATATATAACTATTTCTCTGAAATATAGAAAATAAGTTTAAATTCTGAATTATAAATGAAAAAACAAATATTTTGAAGACATCTGGTCCACATCTGTCTGAAATAAGATAATTTAAAACAGTGTGATTAAATGCAAGAAATACTGAAATATTCACACCTTAGAATGTAAAAAATAAGTCATTCCATTTTAGTGTGATTTCTTGAATTGGTGATTTTTTTAAATTTTAGTGTCCTTTAGCCTCTTATTCTGTCATTACAAAGAAGACTGACAAGCTAAACAAACAAAAATAATCCATGTTTTTCAAAGCTTCTACTAAATGAAAGAATTATCTTTATTACTATTCTTTTATGCGTTGACTAACCTCCACTCCTAAGTTAATACTCAGCGGACTTAGACTCAGGCCTACCCCCTTTTGATGTATTTATAATTCTCCATTCAATTATTAAAAATAAGAGATTAGTGAGAGAGTCTGTAATCTCACTCCCTAAACCGTGTGTTCCTTGTGGACAGAAAGAGGCTCAGTAAATGTGAGAGAGAGGTACTCAGACTCGTGGAAATGAAAAGCATCTTTGGTACATTCTCATGATCAGTAGTGAATCGTCCTTTGAAGACTGGTCTTTTCTTTTGTTAAAAACCTGTGTTAAGTGGAAAATTAACCATTTTAGGAGAAAGGAAAATAAGCTAGACTTTCTATAGTCTAACCCAAAAATGTGAAAAAAACAGATTCTCCTTTAATAAAAGGTTGCAGAGCCTTGAGACTTCAATAGGACTGGGTTTTGATCCATGATAGAGAAATTAGATTCATGAAAACACTCAATACTAATGCTACAGTATAAGGGTGAGGGAAGATCTCAGCTTGGATGCCAGAGGCTCTCCTAACTAACAATAGACCATGAGAGGAATTGATACTATGAGAAGTGAAAACACTTTTCCTAACACATACCCTAAGATATCACAAGTTTTGTTTTGTGTTTTTATTTCCAGGGAGCATGATAAAGATCCAGAGAGTTTTTTTAAGGTATTGATGCATCTTAAGGACTTAGGACTCAATTTCCACGTATCTGTCCTTGGAGAAACCTTCACAGATGTCCCAGGTATTTCTTTTGAATTTTCTTGTGTGTATTTTTATAGATGACATAAGCTGTACAACTTAAGTATTAATTTCCATGTTTCCCTTTGTTAGAATAATCAAGATGAGCACCGTTAACCAAAAGGTTATATGATGGCATTAAAGTGTGATTCAATTAAAAAAATACTTAAGTAAGCATTCTTTGATTTAAGTTGAGAACGTGAAGTCATCTCTTTTATCAAATATAGTTTATACAGTGCATCCTAATGTAAATAACATATATTGCTTTAGGCATCTTAACACTTAAGGAAAGTGGGAATTTGTAATTGGATATACACCCTCTCACCTCTGGGGTCACTGGTTTGATTCCTACTCACATTGGTAATGGCTGAAATATATTACCATCTGTTAGGTGGCCTGTGTAAAGCATTTTGGCATCAAACTTGTAATGTGGAGTAGACACATATCATAGTTGTCATTGGTCCATGTCTTTTTTATTGAACTTGAGAAAACAAACAAAAAGCCAAAGCTGATAGCAGCAGGTCTTCTCATCCTTAATGCCACATGGAGCCTGTTCCAAGCCATTTCCTTCACCCTGCATCCTCACTGGGCATGTTTGGGTCAGTAAGATGAGCATCCCAACCACCGTCCTAAGCACTTAGGTGTTCATATTTTTTAAGCTTTGGATATTCAGCTTTTTTTGTAAACTCCAAGTATACAGACAAGAAAAGTTCAGAAATGGCCTCTGTCATCATGCTTTATGACTCTTAAGGACCACTTAAAGTTTACCCTCACTTAGCAAGTACTTTTTGATTCTGGTACAACACAAGGAAGTACACCCAGCTTGTACCTCAGTAGCTTCATCTGATATGGCTCATCCTCTGCCCCCTGCACTTATGGACACCAAACTTTTCTCAGTTCCTCTAAGATTCCAGCCTTCTTTAAACCTTTGCACATTTGCCTATTTGTATTGTATTCATTCGCTCTCAGCTCAAGGGCATTTTCTTTCAATGTGAAGCTTTGCAATGGTCTCATGGCACCCTATACTTTTACCTCATGGTGCCTCCCTCAGTTTCTAATCATATAATTTTGTGTAATTTGTTATCTCACTCCCCCCCCCACATACACATAAACATTAGAATGTAGGTGCTGGGAGGACAAAGATTATGGCTACCTTGTTCATCACGGTACCTCAGAGCCTAGTGCAGTGCCTGGTACAAGGCTGGAACTCAATAAATATTTGTTCAATAAACAGATAAAAATGTAAACTCCCTGCCCTCAAGCAGTTTATAGTTTTCTTGAAGAGGGAACACTTGCATAAGGACGGGAAACAGAGGGAAACACAGGATAATGTAATTATATATTAGTACTGACACATGTGGCTTAGAGTAGAATGTTAATTTAAGAGCTAGAACTTGAATAGCCAAAGGATTAGGATATTCCAAAAGGGGAAGCAACATGGGCAAAGCATAGAGAAGCAAGTATTTTAGATATTGTACTTAAATGAGAGAACAATTTCAGTGATTAGTGCTCTGAGGTCGCTAAGTAGAATAGAAGATTCTGCATGCAAAACTTAATAAGCAAGTAATACATGGGCAGGGTAGGGCCAAAGTACGGAGGATGAGCAAAGTAGATTAGGTAAAGGTAAAAAATAGGGAGCCTCGGTCTTGGACTGGAAAGAAATATGATAAAGCATGTATTTTAGGAAGATTTATCTTGCAGTGATATGCAGGCAGAATTGCAGTGAGACTCTGCAGCGGTCATCCAAGTGTGATTCTGTGAGGTGGTGGAAGAGAGATTAGTGAGAGGGCTGTAGGAGAGAGACATTCTCAAGGAAAACACAGAAAAGAATTTGATAGATGGATGGCTGTCAAGAAAGAAGGAAGAAAAAATCAGCTCATTTACAAAGCTAGTGAGTTCAGTTTTGTTTGTGCCAGTTTTGAGGTGTTTGTGGATGAACTGAGGAAAGAGGCTGGAGGATATCCCTAAGCAGAAGGCTTTGTAGCCAGCTTTACTGTTGGATAATTTTAAGCCAGCACTACAAAGAAGACTAGGCTCTTACTCAAAGGGCCATGTCCTTGGGATCACAGCTCTCCCATCCCACACGTTAACACTGAGCTATTTAGATCAGCACTGGGGATTGAAAGTGGATTGGGGAGCAATTAGGGGCCCAAGAACTGAGTGCTCAGTAATTACAGGCTCGATCTTTTACTCACTTTGGTTCGACCTCAACACATACTTACTGAGCACTGCGGAAGGGGGATTTCACAGTGTACAGGACTCAGTCTGCACCTCAGAGAGCCCTGCCTTGGGGAGACACTTACATATAATTAACAGGTACCTAGGATGCTGTGGGATCATTAGGGAATGCTGTGGAAGACCATAGGAAGGGTCATATTACCTACGTACACACTTCTGTTACTCCCAGTCCCAACCGGAGCTCCTTTCTGCCCTTGCCTCTGGCCCATCTCTGTCACGTCAAATGTGAATCAATTCTCTTTAAGGCTACAGAACTTCACCTTGCACATAGGAGGAGCCCAAGTTGTTGGTTAGATGACTGAGCCTGGGAGATTTCCAGGTTGTGCTCCTAGAAGGCCACCTTGCTAGTCTTTACTCCAAAGGTTTCTTCACAGGCAGTTCTGTGTAACTTCTGCCATTTGTATCACTGTCCTAGTTTGACAAACACTAATATAGCACTTGCTGTATTTCAGGCATTGTTCTAAGCCATTTATAAATGTTAACTCTTCAGTATTACTGTCTCCATTTTTCTTAGGTGGGGAAACTGAGGCACAGAGAAATTAAGTGAGGTCACATAACTATCAATACATAATGCTTTTAACCACTATGCTGTGCTACCTTTCCATTTTCTTGTTTTCTGACCCAACTGCTTCTCTAAGTTTAAACATTAATTTTTTTCCCCCACCTCACCATCCAGCACTTCACGCAAAGGGTTACCTAGCAGGCATACATTTCTTTGCCTGTTGTCTCTTCTAGGTGCTCCACTAGCATATCTAAAACCCATACCCTAAAACCAACTTATGCACTGTGCAGTATCAGCCAGAAGGATAACTCTGAACACTGTTAACATTTGTGAGGAAGTGGTTTTCTTGTAAATAATTGTAATAATAATCATTATTATCCTGTTAATTGCTATTATTTATTGAAAGTTTGATTCTCGCTTGGTCCTTTGCCAGGTTATTTCATATACTGCTCATGATAATCCCAAAGGCGTAGGTATTACTATCCCATTTGATAGATGGAAAAACTGAGACTTTGAAGGCTTGAGTCACTTTGATTACACTCCTTATGAGTCAAGTTTTGCTCTTTCACATACAAGCCTAGATGTATTGGAAAACCAAGAAAGGTTTAATACATGACGGCAGGACCATTAAAATACTCTTATTTTTTTCCCTTGAGGTAAGATTTATACATATAACATTGTATAAATTTAAGGTGTACAATGTGATAACTTGATACATTTACATATTGCAATATGATGACCAGTGTAGCTCTAGCTAAGGTCTCTCTCACATCACATAATTATTTCTTTTTCACAGTGAGAGCATGTAAGATCTAGTCTCTTAGCAATTTTAAAGTATATAATACAGTATTGTTGACTGTAATCACTATGCTGTATTTTTGATCTCCAGGACTTATTCTTACTCTAGTTGCAAGTTTGTACATTAATTACTCTATAACCAACTTCTTTCTCCTTCCCTCTACACAGAACTGGTAGGGAAAGGTAGCATATCTGAGTGATGGCATTAGTGCTAGTGAGTTTTACTGACCTTTTTTTTTTTTTTTGCGGTACGCGGGCCTCTCACTGCTGTGGCCTCTCCCGTTGCGGAGCACAGGCTCCGGACGCGCAGGCTCAGCGGCCATGGCTCACAGGCTTAACCCCTCCGCGGCATGTGGGATCCTCCCAGACCGGGGCACGAACCCGTGTCCCCTGCATCAGCAGGCGGACTCTCAACCACTGCGCCGCCAGGGAAGCCCATTACTGCCCTTTTTGATGAAGCAGACAATCTCCATTAAATTTCTTTTGAAAATGTTAAAACCACAGTAGAGCAACTTTGTAGAGTCTTCATACTGTTGATTATTTTCAAATTATGTTGCGGTAAGGTTATTATCATCCTTTTTCTGAAAAGTGTAGTAGTTGATTATAGATTCTAGTTTATAGCTACATAGTTTATCATTCTTTTGCATGATCCTTCCATTTTACAAAAGAGATGCTAGATCTAGGACGGTGACTATTCCAAGTTCTCACAGCTGGGCACAGTGGGCGAGACGGGCAGTAGGTAGTGGCAAGGTTAGGAGTAGAACCTGGGAGTCAGTCTCCTCATCCCTACTCACTTCTGTATGTGTTCAACACATGTTTTTTAAATATCTACTTTATGCCAAGCACTAAAATAGATGTTTAGGATGAAGTGGTGAATAAAACAAACATCTTCTGTGATGTTTGCATCACGGAAGTAGTCTAACTCCAGTGCATTATCCATCAGTTCCTAGAGCGCTTAGCATGTGCCAGGTACTATTAGAAGCCCTTTGTGCATTGCCTTGTTTATTCGTCACAACAGCCCTGTGAATTAGGCACTTTTGTGATTATCATACTGCAGCTGCGAAAAGTCAGAAACAGGGAGGTTAAGGCACTTGCCTGAAATCACGCATCCATCCAACTATCAATCCACAATTCAAACCTTGCCAGCCCACCTCTCTGCTATTCTCCTCTATGTGGAAATCCACAAAATCATCCCTCTTTTACGGGTAAGACAGCAGGAGGTGATAATGGTGGAAAATTCCTGGCTACTCATACGAAATCATTTCCATTTTCTCTAATAAGCTCTTTGCAAATGGAAAGTTTAAAGACAAATAAACAAAGAACCCCCGCAAAACCTCAAATTCATTTCCTAAATATATCACTCCTTAGATATTAAAGTGAACTCCCTCTTCTTTCTGCCATCTGTCTTCATCACAAGAAAGGTGTCGAAAACAATATGAAGTGGGAAGATATTCCAAATAATACTTGGTATATATTTACTGTTCAATAAATACTATTTGAATGAATGAAAGAATAAGTCTGGTGTAATAGAATAATGTAGTTTACATACTGTATCAGATATATTAAAAACCACATTGAAATGATTTCCAAATATTAGAGAGTTAGTGAATGAAAATAGAGAACTCTAAGACTTAAGGAAGTTCTAAGTGGTTTTATATTATATTTTCTGTTTTCATATAAATGACCTTGATTTAACCTAAATCTATTTTTCAATCTGTTCTCATCTTTCAGTTCTTACATCAGTCAGAATAAGCTAAATTATGCTAAGCTAGCAACCTTAAAAATCTCAGTGGCTTAAAACACTCAACACTTATTTTTTATTCATGCTCTATGTTTATTGCAGGTGAGCAGTAGTGTTCTATTCGTATGGTCACTCAGGGTCCCAAGCATATAGAGAGACCCAAGCAACCACCATCACAAACATTACCAGTTACTGTGCCAGATGCAAGAGAAAGCTAGGATGTTCTTTCATTAGCAATTCACTGTTCTGGCCTAAAAGTGACATAGGGTTCCACTCGACTCTTTGGCCAGAACTTGTTGCAAGGCACTGCCCAACTATAAGGGGCGACCAGGAAATGCAATCCTGCTTTGAGCCCAGAATGGAGGAGAGCAGAAATAGTTGATGAAAAGCACTACTGACCACCATGCATCATGATCTGTGGCCCATCAGAGAGAAAATCAAGCCTACCCAAGATATCTGCCTTAGTCTGGGTGAGTCTATCCGTGTTGAATAAAGAACTTTTAACAAATATGAGAGTACTGCCCACAGCCTTCTTGCTGGAGACAACCCAGCTCGTGTCTGAAGACACATCTAGCAACTGTGTCCCATTAAGATGAGTTGATATGAAGTCGAGTTGCTCTCTGTGGGAATGGAGTTAATTGTCACTTATGGTGATGGCATTTTGGAAAGCTTATAGTGTCAGTTAGGAGTAGTTTTGCCCTCCACCACCAGGGGATATTTGGCAGCGCCCAGAGACGTTTTGGTTGGTACAACTGTTGTGGGCAGGGGAGGGTACTACTGGCATCTAGTGGGCGGAGGCCAGGGATGCTGCTAAACACCCTACAGTGCACAGGACGGCCCTCACAGCAAAGAAGTATCCAACCTAAAATGTCAGTAGTACCAAGATTGAGAAACTCTGATTTATAAGAATTAAAGTCAGAAGATCAGGTTTGGGACTGGGTCCTGTAGCTTTCTAGGTTAACCTCAGTTAATCCATCTGTACCATACAAAGGGGAAGATGGGAAAGAGAAATAATAATAATAAAACCACCCACCCTATCTACTCCTTTGAGTTACATTGAGGATTTCAAGCACAGTTACATAATTTGGGAGGAGGGAGGGAATTGCTTTCAAAACTACTATGCAGATTTTATTATAAGACTCATGGACTTCTCTTCAGAGTTTATACGGAACGAGTCTTTAATGAATTTTGGATGAAAAGAGGACATTAATGATGCTGAACCTTAAAAGTTCATTCTTGCCATTATTTTAATTATTTTTAATCCAGAAAATTGAAAGGTCATTCTGCCACGTAAAGCATCCATCACACTCCATGTTACAAATGAACCAAAAAGCCTAGAAGCTCCTCAATGCAAACATTTTTAGCTTAGACCAATTCTCATGACAAGGTCACATTGTTAGCCCTTAAGATGGTATTTTGTTTTGTTTTGTTTTTTAAAGAAGAAGAAGCAAATACTTAAGATATCAAATCAATGGAATGTGTTTGTATACTTAATAATTTCTCACAAATGATAACTCTAAACCAAATACTTTTTTCTATGAACAGCCAAAGCCTTACATCAGGATTCTTCTTTCCCTACATTGTGGGAGAAGTAGTTTTAAGTTTTAGGCATGGGCGGCGGGGAGCAGAACTATTGCAAAGGAAAGTAAAAACCTGAGCTACACTTTTGGCAGACAGAAGTCTTTCTGGTTCACCTTTAATTTGAGGTTAAGAACAGTATGTGGAAAGCTTCTGGTTAGTATCTGGCATGACAATGGTTATTACAGTGATCTTGGCATATTCCTGATCCTTTGCTCTGGAGTCAGATGTAGGATAATTATATAACATTTCCCTCCCCTCCCATCTCCCTTTTCTCTCAGCTCCCAGCTACAATCTCATTTTCAGCAGAGCAGCTTACACTAAGGGGGAAATAATAGAAAGGTTCTAGGAACACAAGTAACTTACATCACATTAATATAAAGGTATAAAATTTTGCTATGGGGGAGCCCAGCAGAAGGAAAGCTATTAATATATTGATCAATGTTGAATTGTAAGACAGTTGTATATGAGATGAAATAAATGTGCCAGTAAGATTAAAGTCATTCTCTCTAGACCATACCTTTCCTTTTCCTTTTAACTTTTTAAAAAATTGTCTCACTATCTACTCATTCCCCTAACATACAAGTATTTACTGAGTTCGTAGTGTGGTCTGGCACCATATTGTGGATAGCAAGAGGAGAAAATGTGGTTCCTTTCCTCTAGAATCTTACTGTCCGGGAAAACATTGTAAAAATTACATTTTATTATACCATGCCCTTGTTTATATTGTAACATTTTCAGATAACTTTGAATACATAATTTCATAACCCTTACAGCAATCTAATGACTAGATAGTCAAACATTCATTAACACACTCTGTGTATAGCTGAGGAAAATTATTTATATTCATCCCATTGAAATAACGTGGATCTGAGGTCGATTTTCAGTAGGGAGAACCACCTTTACCTGATTCTTAGAAATAGGCATAAAATCACTTTCCCAAGAATATGGTTGGGGAAGGCAGTTTCCCAGGAATCTGATTTGAGAATGACGTCTTCTGTCTCCCAGTCCTTTGCTGAAGAAAACAACCGTATATAATGGGAAAGTAGGGAAGATTAAAATAAAAGTAGATATATATGCTCCTGACAGGAAAGAATAAATACTCAGATAGAAATGACAGTATCTCTTAATATTAATTTATGAATTTAACAAGATTCCAATTAAGATGCCCAAATATTACTTTATATATCTTCACAGAGTTGTTCTAAAATTCCTACAAAATAAAGAAATAAACGGGAAGAGTATCAGAGAAATCACTAACAAAGGAGTATTGAAGGAAAACATGTCCTACCAGATTCAGAACATGTATGAAGTTAAAAGTACTCTTTGAAAAGAGTACTTTACCAATTCAAAAACATGATGGTAGAAAAACGGACAAAAATAGAGAATTCCGAAATAAACCCAGCTTGTATATAATTTTAACATCCACCAAACTTATATAACAAAATTTAATATACTTATCCCAGCTTTAAAATATAATATTTTTTAGTGAAAACAAGAAATTGGGTAAAATAAATAACCTCTGTGGAATAAAACTAACAAAACAAAATATTCATATAAGTAATGAAGTATAGATTTTAAATATATCCTATAGATAAAAGATTGCAAAAGCTTCAACAGAGTATAAGTACCATAACTTACTGAAGTCTTACTCTGTGCCAAGGACAAGGCTAGGCCTTTTACTCACACAGCTAATAAACAATAGAAGTAGTGATAGCCGAAGAAATAAATGCTAAATCAAATTTTAGGAATAAAATCTTTAATTTTTCCAGTAATGAAATAAGTGTAAATACAGAGAATTTATGAGAAAGCGGTTGCATTGACCAAAGCAATAAAAGTAAAGGCATATCCTAACAAAGACTGGCCAACTAATGGGGAAACATCTGTATGTATGGTAATGGCAATGTAAGTTATTTGTCCTGAGCCATATAAGTTACTATACCCTTTGCGTGATTCAGTAATTTCACATCAGAGAATATATCCCATGGAAGTAAATCCCATGCCTCGCCCTCATTGCTACTGCTTCTTTCCTAGTTTTTGCCCTTACCTTCTGGGACCTTGACTCCTACAAAAGCTTCAGATTGGTCTTCAGGCCTCTGGACACTTTGATATTTGATTCAAACACCTACTGTTATTGGTGTTCTTTCTAAACCCAGACCATCCAAGAAGAGAATCACAATAGTATAACAATAAGAATGTGTCTCATAGATTTTTCTGCACGATGAACTTAAATTTCCTGTCAGCAAATGAGGTTCTTTAAACTCTGACCCCAGCCTAATCCCTCACGGATTCCAGCTCCCTTTTCCATCTCCTGAGTACATCTGTGCACTTATCCACATCCATGCCTTGTGTTATTTATTGCTTAAATTCCTCTGCCCCTCCACACATAGGTGCATGCATACCCTTTCTCCACTTGGCAAAATCCCAACTCCAGTGGTGCTTCTTGTCCTATATCTTCCCTTTTCCTTCCCTCCCTAATTGCTCACAGCACCCTTAGTCATTGCATCATTTGCAAGGCGCATATCACACTGCACTCTGGTCAGTTGTCACTTGGCTGCCATAAGGGGCAGTGGTGTAACTGACCAGAAGACACTTTGCGGGTGAAGAGTACAATTTCTTAGACAGAGACAGCTGCATGGGGCCAGAGTCAGCAACACTCCCAGTTGGAGAGGCAAGCTCCCCTGCCCAGCTCTCACTGATACCCCAGACAAGAGTGAGGTTCCCATTCAGTACTTGAGAAGCTCTCTTTTCCTTTCTCAGGAAAGGTTTGTTAAGTCTGCAGCTGCCCTCCCCTAGCAAATGCTTAGGAGACTCGCTAGACACAAGTAACTGGTAACAATTCACTCCCATTGCTCAGCATATCCTGTGAGAATCAGTCTTTTTCCCCTGATCACTCCCAGACATGCCGTTCCGTCAGGCCTAAACTTCAGGCCTGCTTGAACTCTACTCCTGCAGCTTCTGTAAGTGGAATATTTATCTTTTATATGGAAACCAGAGAATTCATTGCAATTCTCAAGGCAAGATCATTTATCCATCCTACCAGGGGGAAGACCATGAAGATAATGTGTCCTAGAATACAACTCCTAAAACATCTCTCAAGAAATTGTTCTCAAAAGTTATATCTATGAAAACATTACTGAGGAAAAATATTCTTTAATTTTCAAAGCACTGTCCTTAAATTTTATGAGAAATGTATGCTTGGGAATGACACAAGGAAATAGATAAATTAATTAAATAATGAATGGGAAAAAGTCAAGACATCGGTAGACCAATAGGAAATTAGAAACAGACGCTAATTTTAAAAGCTGTATATGTATATATGACTTGGGTTGACAGATAGGAGGTCTTGGAATGTGGCTGCTGCACATTGCTTTGGAGTTTTATCTTTTTGAATTCCTGTAGTTGTATTATGGTCACGATTTGGAGTGTGGTATGGTCAAAATAAAATTTGCTCCAATAAGAGACTTTGGTGGAAAGCCTGCCTGTTTTACAAATTCATGTTTCCTGCAATGGCTATCAGAACAGGAGTCTCTGACAGAAAGCAGCACAACAGGGAGTGAATATCTGGATCCAAATAGTGAGCTTTTCCAGCTATATCTCTCCTTGCCCAAATTGTTTCATTTGTAAAATGGAAACCATCACAGATATATGGTGCAGTGGAATGAACACGGTCCTGGAATTTAGAAGGCTCAGGGTCTAGTTCCAGCTCTGACACTGATTAACCATGTCACCTCTTTTAGCTTTAGCTTACTTGTCCACAAAATAAAGTCATTCAAATGAGGTTACAACTAGAAAGGACATTGGAGGTTAGGGTGCATCAACTTTTAAAATGGGGTGAACATCCCTACCCCCAAGGGGATTTCACGGAGTGACAGTTTTTGAAGTTTTGATTATAAAAAACAATGAGTATAATAATTATGCTTTTTCAAAACATATTTTACTTCTCATCATCCGATATCTACCTGCACGCTCAACCCCAGCTCCCACTTCAGGCAGCTGAGAACCATTGACCTAGGCCAGTCACATTCTTCTGGCCACCCTCATGGGCTGATTAGCATTGCCCTCTGCTCCATCCTGTAAGCCTTTGCTAACTTCAATTTGCTAAAGGTAATCTCTGTGTATCTCACCTTCTCCTCTCCTACCCTTATCAAATAAGTATAACCTCATTGGTCAGGATTTCTCAGAGTGGTTTCAACCACCTTCCTAGCCTTACTTCAATCCTTATCCATGAGTATCCTGGGCTATAGCCTAGTTTACTCAGTGTTCCCTGAAGATAGCTCACATGTCACTACCCAGAACCCCTTTCTCCTCTTCTACCTGTCAAAGCTCAACCACTTTCCCTGACCTCTAAAACAGATATGCTGCCTCCCTTCTTTGAATGTCCATGGGATTTTGTTTATACTTAACTATGTATTTGTCATACTTCAATAACAGAAGGTTCTTGAGGATAGCAGTTGTAATTATTCAGCTTCATAGGACCCAAAGATTCCAATATAACAGGGTTTGCAACCTTTTGACGATGATCCACACCAATATACATATTTACATTGTGATCTAGTATACCCATGTATGTAGGCATATTTATACTTGACCCAAAGTTTTCATAACATAATACATATTCTCATTGCATTTGATGCACTCTGATGTTTTCTTTCTTTTCTGTTCTGTCTTGTTTCTTTTAATGCTGCTCTGAATTGATTTCACAACCCTTAGTCACATAAGCATAATATAGCACATTGCCCATAGTAGGTGTACTGTTGTATATGTTTAATGAAATTGACTGACCTTTTGCCAAAATCATTATAAAAATATTACTGATCTGTGTATATATTCAATTAATCTATTTTGATATATTATGTTTACTTAGATTTCAATGTCACACAAAAAACCTTTTATATTCCCAAAGTGACGCTGTTTTGATTTTAATTTTATGGGAGAAAACCTATCTAAGAAAGCAGCTGCAATTCATTCTTACCCATTTTTAAAGTATGAAGATGAAGAGATGTAGCTGTACAATAATGATCACAATGAAGGCAAAGCTCCTAAGAGTAATGTATTTGACATAATAG
>NC_143136.1:86292500-86435000 GCF_059928025.1 Delphinapterus leucas
AAAGTTGGAATCCAAATTTGTAAATTTTTTTTCTTCCTAAATCAAATAATGCCATTCCTCTCTCACTGTATTTTAATTAGCAGAGGTTTTTTTGGAAATGGCAGAGTACATGCTCATACGATGACTCAAAATGTAACTTGGCCTGCAGTTTTCTTTCGGGGAACAGAACACTCTAATTCAAATCCATTATTAAAAAGCAGATAACGTGCACTTTCTGAAATGCCTGTGACTTCACTCTTTTGATTTTATATAATTATAAGAGAATGTTCATATGTATTTGCTTTTCGATTGGCAAAGCATTTTAAAACTGAGTGTCTTCAGATAAAGTGCATATTTTCTTTTTGTTCATAAAGAATATCCCCAGTTTATGTGCTCAAAACTTTTGTGAATGTTTTATAATGCAGTCACAGTGCAGTTTTATAGCTGTGCTTATGATAAGAATTTCTATACATACCCTATTTATGTAAAAAAGAATATTAGATATTAGTTTGGATTTTGAAATTAATCATTGGTAACTAGATCCTGTGCCTTTCCACTGTGTTATCTGGTAACTGCTAGCAGTTCTTAAGCAAAACTTTGAACTCAGTGTTTTTCCAAACTTTGCAGCTCAAAGTAAATACTTTTCATTTAAACTAATTTCAGTTATAAAATAGGGAAAACATCACCCACTTAAAAACAGCTTAAATTGCATGTACTTTGTCGCTGTAAATAAACAAGGTAAACATTGACATAACTTCAAACTATTCTTGGGTTGAAAAAAATCTGCAGTTCAAAATAAAATTCTGCCTTTGGTCAACATTTTGGATGCAATTCAAAGTTTCTCATAAAATAAACATATTTTAAAGAGTGTTTTGAATTTCACTGCATAATTCCTAGCCAACAGAAATTACAGTGATATCTTTAAGGTTTATTGTATGTCAGATCAATAGCCATTATGCAGGGCTAACACAGCCATCAAGATGCAATACCTTTCTTGTACTTAACCCTTACCGCTATGACATGAAGAAAAACTTCCTATAGGTAGGTGGTCCCTGGGGAAATCCTCTCACAAAGTGAAACTTTCTTGTTTCTTTGTTTAATAATAGCAGTGTTCTTTTTGGATAAAATGGAAAATGAGCTGAATTTTGAGTCAGGAAAGCAAAATATTCATTAAGGTAATCTTCATGAGAGTTTTTCAATAAAAGGGGGGAATAGTTCTATATCCTGCCTAATAAGTAACTATTCTGAAGCTTTAGCTTAAAATGAAAATGCCCCATCACAACAGATTGTAAATTTTTTTCTGATGCTTTTAAAAGTGCCTCGATGATTTCTACAGCTACAGTGTTAAAGTATTTGCTATTTTATTTAAACATTTTGAAAAATGAACATTCTGGGGCTTTGCAGCATTATTAAGAAAAGCTGTCCATACTTTACCATGTTGTTACATGTGTTTATCTGCTGATTATAAAATGTGTTAAACAGTATTTTAAAAACAAAAAAAAAAAATGCAGAGCTGCGCTTTGATTAATTCAGTGAACAAAACATATGCTGTTGGTTCTGTTCTATGAAATTCATATATGATTAATAAAATCTTTTAAAAGAGCAACTTTGGCTTTTAGGATTGTACTGCCGACCATATTCTTCATCCCAGTTAACTCTGGGCTCATACTGTTAACTTAGACAAACAAAACCACTTTCTGGTTCTGATGGTAATGTCTTTTTAATATATTTTTATCCTCTTCCTAAAATTTCTTTAGGTTGGAAGCTGTGTATTGTGGTTGTTACCCACTCTGTCCCAAAGATTTGGTTTATCCCGAAATATTTCCAGGTAGCTGCTTTAATGTACTTTCGTCTTTGTTGAGATTTAATACATGATTCATGCTAAATTAGAAAGTTTGAAAATAAACTTAGGCAGGAGCAATTGTTTATTTGGCAAGTCAACATGTTAGTGTTAAGGAAAATTTTATGTGTTTTAATACATTAGAGTAAGCTTATATTTACCATCTGTTCTTTCAAGATAACAAAAAAGCAAGTTTTCAAATAGCATTCTTCATTGTTAGCATACACATCCCATAATGATGGATTTTTGTAAGCAGGTCAGTGTTGCTGCAATTGCTTACAGATTTTTTTTTTAATGATATACACAGAGAAAAACTGAGGACTGAAAGTCACACCAAATTATTTCAACAATTGACTAGTTAATAATATGCAACTGTTGTACAGGGTACATACGGCTGTCGTACTAGTTCTTTGAAAAAATTCTCATCACTAAATATATCACATATGCATTGTGTTACATTAGAATAATGTATTTTAATCACCCAAAGGAGATGTCTAAACAGCACAACTACACAGTCTTATTTAGCATTAAACATCCTTGTGAGCTGAGGTAACCTTATAAAATCATGCTTAAATAATGTAAAACACGAGGCGGCACAGAGCAATATGCATTTTTAATTAGTAAAGTGACTAATATCAAGTGTGTGCTTTGAGGTTTTTGTTTCATTAAAAATGTATCTGTTTTTCCTGCAGCTGAATATCTGTATTCTACACCTGAACAGCTTTCAAAAAGGCTCCAGAATTTCTGCAAGAGACCAGATATTGTAAGAAAACATCTCTATAAGGTAGTTATTGAGAAGAGATTTACATGGTATAAATGCCATATTGAAGTACAAAGAAAAATCTTAAAAAAAAACAACATTTAATTAACATACTAATGTTTAAAGGAAACATGCTAGGGACGGATATTAGCTGTTACACTAACAAGGATTAATTAAACTGGATGCTAGTTGTATTAACCTAGGCCTTATGAAATACGTGCACTTAATGCACGGTACATGCTTTTTTTTTAATTTATTGTTTTCTAAGATGACTGTCCTTTACATTTAGCCCCAAGAGGCTTATAAAGATGAACCTGGATTAATGTAACTCATTAGTTTAAAAGGAAGTAAAGGAAAGATTCTACAATTATACTAGTGAGGATAAGCCTTTCTTCCCATCAGAATGAAATCTTCAGTCCTCAAAAATTCAGGTGAATGACATTCATGAAGTTTGGTGTTCATTTTTTTAACTACTTTAAAGATGATTTTCAAAGAATCAAATGTTTCCTTTGTCCAGTTTAGTAAAATTACATAAAAACCCTCAGTTTGTTTAGAATTAAACTGTCAGTATCCTCTCTGAATGACAAAGGCAAAAGGAAAAGAGTTTAAATAGCATCATCATTCAGTTCCCTCATTCATTATCTCTTTTCCCTTGTTTGAATCAAGAATTTTACATTGTTGAAATAACAACACAAAGAGACCCTACTAAAAGTCTAAGTAATTGAACCGGGATAAATCTGCTTTATGAGTTTTTAAGGTGGCTCTAGGCCATGAGTAATATACCTTTTTATATTCTTTGAATGTAGCAACTTCATTTTACATAAATCCAGTGTAGTTTACAATCTAGCAGTTTTATAATCCAGCATATTTTAATTTTCCTGTGTTAATATATAACCTTCCTACATGAAATACAGTTCGCTGCCTTTTTTCTCTCCTTTCCCTTGTCATGGCCTAAAATACCTATTTACATAGTGATACATCAAAACATGACTCTGTTTCTGCAGGAAACAGTTAAACTTCAAGAAAAAGGGAGAGAACCAAAAATGCAATTTAACACCCAATTTCAAGCTCATTATCTTTCATTGTCTATTAACTTGGCAATGGTTCAGAAGGTAGCTCATAATAGTTTAAAATGCTGACTGAACAGTTCCAGGCTTCAGTATTACTCCTTCAGTCAATACGATTGTATCGTATACATGGGAAGCTTCAAAGAGAAAACAGACTTCCAAGGTTTACATCCAGATTTCCTAATTTTGAAAGTTCAGTCGTGGTCTTGTTTGTGTAAAATATTAATTTAGTAGTTTCCCACGTGACAGACTATCAAAATGTGCAGATTATGAAAGTGAAGAAATAGAATAATATGTATTAACACAAGTGGATTCATTTTCTACATATGACACAAAGCTATTTTCAATGAGTTTACCGTTGAATTATTGATTTTTTTTTCCTTCTGGTGAATTTTTGGGCAATATTTTTTTCAGTTTTATTGAGATATAATTGACATACTGCACTATATAAGTTTAAGGTGTGCAGCGTAATGACAGACATATATCGTGAAATGATTACCACCGCAAGTTTTAGTTATCACCCATCACCACATATCGGTACAAGAAAGGGGGCAGGAAGGAATGTTTTTACCTTGTGATGAAAATGGTGAAGCATTTATAATTGTATTTCCACCATCAAAATTTATCCGTTTTTAATTTGGCTTCCAGGTAGGCCTTATTATCCCTGTTATTTTGCATCTGCAAATCTTTAACCATTTCAAAAATTACTGCAACAGGTTGCTTTTAGTTACAATAAAAAACAGATCTCCAGTTGAAATATTTTAATACAGCTATTGCCGTAACATAGCTATAATTATTTATTTTACCAACAACTTCTGGAAAAACTTTGAAAGAATGTCAGCTTAGTGGTATGCTGTTAATATACCAAATTGTTCCTCCTATAACTTAAAAGATAGCCTATACATTAAATGTTTTTTCATGTTACTATGGTTTACATATATGTTTAGTCCACGCATCCTAAAATGGTCCAGCTCAAAGTTTTATAAATTAGTGTTTCACGCATAAGCATTTATAAGAATATATATATGTAATTCCTTTTACATACTTTTTACCATGAATGTTTTTTTCTTATCAATCTATTATACACTATAATATATGTCCTCATTCATAGATTTTGATGACATAATATCCAAAAATTAATCTCAAAAATTAATAAATTAGTCCAAGAAATAGAAGTAATCAAGAGCTTTATAATGCAATTGTCAGGACAAACTGGTAGAAATCACAGGAAGGACCACAGATCTAGTTGGGTTGTTGTAATAAGATTTAGAGCTAAAACAGAAAAAGAATGCCTGCTAAAACTTTATAATTAAGATATAATAAGTTACACTATTTTTTTACCTTATGCTTTATAAATATACACATATCAGGTAACATTTGCCCTCACTAAATACCAGAGAATTATTTCCCCCAAGGCAGCTTTTTGCCTACTTCTCTTATGCAATGGAAGAGACTTTTGTGTATACTATAAAGAGAGTGTTGGGGGGTTTTTTTAGATTTGTTCCCTTGGACAGTGCTGTTTTGCTTTTAAAAACATATGCTTGTAAGATCTAAAAGGATAGAATGTCACTGAATTCTTTAATTTGCTCCTTTTACATTTTTACACCTTACTCTCTTTTTCTGTTGTTAAAAGTTTACATTTTAAAATCATCTCAACTACTTACCATGTAGAGTTCACTTTAGGATAGGATTTTTCATATGGATTCACACTTAGAAATTTAATGACTAGAATAAGGCTACTAACACTTGGCTCTCTTCTCACTTGAGACATTATACTTTCAATATGAGTGAGAGTTTGGGGACTATAACTTGAAGCAGGATTTGAAACAGAATGCTAGTAACTGAAAAGCAGAAACAGAATTTGATACTTTTTTTTTCTTAAAGTGACTCTTCCTACTACAGAACTCTGTGCCCATGACTTCTCACCTGAAATGGTTTCAGACTTGAAATGTTTAAATTCCTCACGTGCGTGCAAGTGTGTTCCCTTTATCTCTCCCTCTCTTTTGCTCTGTCTCTCTCTCTCTCTCACACACACACACACATTTTTCTTAAAATATTTAAAGAAATACATGCAGAAACTGTTTCTTAATTATTTTAAAAACCATGTTCTGAATTTTTAAAAATCTAAAGCCATTTCTTAAAAAGTTTGCCACTAGGCTCAACCGTTGACTGCAGCTTTCTTGTACTTTCAGGACGCGTCCTTTTCTAAGTAGGTTAGACCCATTAGCCAAACACTTGCCACAGAGATAAAGTAGGTTTCACTTCATCTGGAATAGGGAGCTCTTTGATGACTCCTAAACCAGACTTGAACACAAGGTTCGAGAAGTAATCATAAAGTAATCAGCCAAGGATTAACTTCTTACACTAACATCGGGCTTCCTTTTACAACCGAAGTAAGTCTAATACCGGGAAGTTGTAATTTTTGGCTCATTTTGACTATGGGAATTTACTTCCCGAAAGTTCCCAACAATTACTTGAGATCAGTACTTTATGCTTTTAGAGAAACTTTGATCATTATATTTTAAAATGCTTTAGAAGAAAATTTATGTTCACCCCCTTGTTACCGGTATTGAAAAATAGCACAAGAGTACAAGTGGGGCAGTTGTATAAAATATATACTGCCCAGACTAACAGAATAGATTTTCATTCCCACGCTATGTTTCATTTAGTTTTATTTACAAATTGAGAGATATTCTGTGTGGGGAAAAAAAAGAGGTGCCATCCTTCCTTTGCTTTACGAGGGTAAACTGTAGTTTCTTAAGTTTTTTCAGATGATAGCAGCTGATTTTTTATTTTGTTCTCCTCTTCAAGTTCTTCAGCATTCCAGAAACCTTTATAACCTGCTGTTATTTGGAGGAGAGGGCAATTTTCAGATTTCTGCCTAAAAGTGATTCCAAACAATGATTAAGCTTACAATTCAGACTCAGTGCCCAGAAAAGCCATTTGTGGTTTTGTCTTAATTATATCAGGCTATATCTCCCCGAACCACAGCCAAGCCACTTTAAGGTTCCTTCAAGAGACTGGTCACTTTATAGCCCCCTTTTAATTTGAGTTTCTACTCTAGGTGTGAATAAGGTGGTACTCACTAGTATTAACACGCCTCCAAAGTCATTACTTTTTTCCTTAAAAATGAACAGTTAAAAGCTCGTGATGTTTTTAGAACTTCTAAAATCTCTCATTTGCACCAGCACAATTTAAGGCAAATTCTCAGTCTCGATCTCTCTCCCTCCCTCCCCACTACTCTTCCCTCTCTCTTTCTTCACGTCTTTCCTTGATTTTGTTTTGGCTTGGTTTTTCCTTGATTTGTTTAAGTAAAATAAAAGCAAAAACTCTTTAGCACAGTAGATATACTCGGGGTGATTAAGATCAGTTAGAGGTTTTGGCTGCTTCTTTTTCTCTGCTCCTAATTTGTAGCCTGGCTGTAGGTGAACTTCTTGGCCTCTATATGATTCATCTGTAAACTTGGAAGAATTCTTTTTTTCTTAATTTTTAATAGCATTTTCCCCCTGAGGCCCTGCTATAATGAAATAATGAATATAAACCCGTTTGTAAACTTGAAGTGCTTTATAATTTCCATGTAACAGTAATGGCATTTCTCTTGTGCCTTCACCACTTAAAAGTAAAATTCACATCCGCAAAAACATGTATTAAGAGTGTTGTGTATCTTATGTTTATAAAAGTTAAAAGTTGGATGATAAACTTCTAATAGCTGTCATCCATAACATAAACCAGGAAGTATGTGTGCAGTCAAATGTACCCATTCGCAAAAAAAAAGGGGGTAGGCAGCTTTCCCCAATGATTGGAAATACAGTTACACTTTAAACCAATCAGAAACTGGGATTTCCTGAGGTGCTGAAACTCGAGAACCATTTACTTGGTGGCTTTTTGAAGTCTAATTGATGTAAATTATGCAAATTTGCAATATGAATTTTCAGCATGCTTTAGTCTTTCGGGTCGTTAATGCTTCCTCATTGCTTTCTCTTCTCTCCCTCCCCCTTACAGGGTGAAATAGCTCCTTTTTCTTGGGCAGCCCTACACGGTAAATTCAGGTCTCTGCTTACAGCAGAACCTAGGGAAGATTTGTGACAGATGGGGCTAAGTCACAAACTTGCAGCCTAAGGCAGAATCTGTAGAACTTTCCAGAGTGTGCCCATATTTACCTGATCAGAGAGAAAAGAAAATCTGCAGAGGAAGCTGAGCCTGGCTGCTTGTCATAGCTGACACAGAGCCATCTGCCACAAACCTGTGGCAGCTTCAGATCTCCAATCCCTGCCACCACCCCAACTCAAATTAAATACAGATTCCTAGAGACGTTATGATGGTTACACATGTCCTCGGCATCACATGGAGGAGACTGTTCAAAAAAAAAATGTGGCCTGTTGTATAACCGCACTCATGTATCCCATATGTGGTGCCACATTGAATTTCCGGTTGAATCCGTTTTTATCCTTTGTACTGGATGACATGGTGCCTGAATTCTTTCTTTTTGCCGACACGATGGCAGCCAAACTACAGCTTCAAACACTCTCACTTGGCTGGGTTTCTACCTAGGTTGCCAGGTTATCATCGGAGCCTTCTTGTGTCCTCAAAGGGCCACAGGGTCTGAAAGGAGGCTCAGAATGCTACCAACTAATTGGGCAGCCATCTCAGAAATGTTTGTGGGCAAAGATCTGCTTTAGCACTTTTCTTTTAGCAAATTAATGACTCCCTGGCACAGGGGTTTTTAAGTGAAGGTATTAATAAGGGGTCTGGCAGGTATTCCCATGATTCACAGAGTTACATTTGCATTTAATTTATCTTAAAGAAAAGTTGCAAGATAAACAGCTGTAATTCAGACAAACATGGGAAATACACTAAGTGGGGCCATCTCATCCATAAAATGAACACTGAGATACTTGTTTTAATTTTTTTCCAGGGATAAAAATAGGGAAATTAAAATACTTCTAACAAAACCAGTAATTTTGATATAAATATCCATCAAAAGTATTTGCATCCAGCTACAAATATAATCTTTTCAAGACAAATCACTTATGATTCCAATAGTCAAGCTGCTCTATTTGTTGATGTCAAGATGTTTTGAATGGCTAGATTGTAAAATAAATTTTTAATAAAGTGCCCACTGCAATTTTTAATTAACATATCTCATTTCAGTGTAAGGTGTGTACATCTATCTGTATGTTTCTCACTGAACACTTTCCTTGTGTCAGAGACAACGAATACAATTGTTTCTTTTCCGGATGAACAAGGATCTGTTTTGCAAATGTTTGTAAGATATTATGACATTTCCAAGATTTTCTTTGCATTCTGGAAAGCAGGAGGTAAACATTTGTAGTCATTAAGGTAGAGTCTGTTGATAAACCATCTTCTGTTTACTGGCAGGTAAATTGTAACTTTCCTAGCTTTTGAAATGAATAACTTCTCTAAGCTGTAGAGTGAGAAGCAGCCAGGGAGAGGGGGATAGACAAGGGCCAAGCCTGGCTCTCTGGCTTTCAGAAGGATTGAGTGGTCTAGCAGGCATCCGAGATAGAGCGGGCACTGGTTCAAAAGTCTAGTAGGGCCCATTTCACAGGTAGCAAAAGCGTAAGCAGGAAATAGATCAAGGTCAGGGGGCCAGAGAGAGTCCTCTGGATAGAGGCAGACTTGCAGGTCAGAGAAAGCAGCAGTTCAAGGCCCATGAGGTCAGGGAATTTAAAAGCAGGAAGAACGGGCTTCCCTGGTGGCGCAGTGGTTGAGAGTCCGCCTGCCGATGCAGGGGACGCGGGTTCGTGCCCTGGTCCGGAAGGATCCCACGTGCCGCGGAGCGGCTGGGCCCGTGAGCCGTGGTCGCTGGGCCTGCGCGTCCGGAGCCTGTGCTCCGCAGCGGGAGAGGCCACAGCAGTGAGAGGCCCGCGTACCGCAAAATAAATAAATAAATAAATAAATATAAATAAAGGCAGGAAGAGTAAGAAGCAGGAACAACAAGCTCTGTCTTTGCACACAGTGAGAGCCATATGTGTGATGGACATCACAGCACTAGCCTTGAGTCCTCCTCCCGCTTTTGAGAAGGCACTGAACAAATTACCCCCAACCCATAAACAAAGAGCTCAGGAATTATTTGAGAAGTCCCTTCTGGTCTGAGACTGTGGAACTCGGAATCTATCACTTATGCTCCTTTTGAGTGGAAAAGTTAAGATATAAATATGCCTAAGAGGTTCTTAAGACTATTCTCCTGAGCAGGGTTTATCATCTAAAGAGATGCTTCAGTTAGAAAGGTGCCCTATCATAGATGATGTCTCTCAAACCATATTACATGCTCACGGCCAAGAAACAGTGCTTAGTTTACTATGTTTTACTATCCTGCAAATAATGAGCTCACATTTTATAGTGAACAAGATATTACATGCACAACTATCCATATATGTTTTTCTCACTAAGTGATGGGAAGACAACATGAATTACTGTTCAGATAGTGCATTGAAAACATTTAAATATTTGCCTGATTCTGGCAAACAAAATATTGCAAGTTACCTGTGTATGGAGGGTTTTTTTCCTACACCCATAAACTCAAATCAAATTTTGTCTTTAGCTGTGCCCAGCATTACTTCTGGAATAAAACTTTACATTAAAGTGGTCACTTCTTAAAACCATGCTGTCGGGTTTGGTATTAGTGCAAATAAGCAATAAAAAGTTTTGTAAATGTGTAATTCTTAACATTTGAAAAGATAACTGTATCTATGTATGTGCGTGTATGCTTCTCAACAGCCATGACATGGTGGCATGGAGAGTTATTAAGTAAGTTATCCCATATTTTGTTGAAGTCAGAGGATAATCAACGGTACAAGTTGACTATTTCCTGTTTCCCTTGCTTTCACTAAAGAGTGAAACAGTCCCTTTGTTTCTTATTTTTAGTACGGTTGTTGAAAAAAAAATTTTTTTTTGAGCATTCAATTCTGTTCATTTTATTCTTTTTAAATTAATCATTAAACCAATTTTAATCTTAAATGTCTTTAAAAGTCCGCCCATTATCAACCTTGATACAATGTCCAGAATGCTTGCCCTGAATTTACCTAATCTGTGTTTCTGGCTAGGTGTTTCTATAATAAATAGAAGAGCATCTAGTTCTTAACTTACTCATTTATACCAGGTTAATCAGGAATAGGTCAAAAGACCTCTCCCCAAATGCTCCTGGTTTAACAAGCATCCTTCAAATACGGTTGAGTTTAAATGCCCTGCTCTAGCTCTCCGTTCTTCAGACATGCCACATAAAGATGGCAGCACAATCACTAAGTCAGTGGAAACTCAGCCATAGAGGACTGCACAAATTCATTCCAACACCTTGAAATGCATCTGGAAGCAAAGATTTCATTTTATGTTGAAGGTGTTAATTATATTTGATATTTTTAAAAGTAAAATCTGTTTTTGAGAAAGCATCTGCTACCCAGAAATATTATGAGCCACAAAAAAATTTTCATTTAAGTCTCAAGATACTTTCTGTGGGTGATAGAATCAGTTTTCAAATGATAGTCCATGCTGTCTTTTAATGTTGACATATTCTATGAGAGATATTCATGTTCTTCTATTGACTATTGACAGGTATCACCCTGAGTGCCTTTCTGTTTCAGTGGAAAGCTGGAGAACATGTTTCATTTTAAAACTTGAATTCAGATACAGGACAACTGATGCTTCAGTAACGTGCCCTCCCTTCAAAGTTATTCATTAAGATGTAATTGGGAAAGTTTAAAAACATGCAACAATTCTACATGATGCTCAAAGACATGTACATATGTGATTAAAGTATAACAAAAAACTTGGGGATTAACACCAAATTTACAAAAATGATTAAGTCAGAGGAGTGATGGTGGGAAGACCAGACATATAACTGGGAGAGGCGTGCTTACTGTACAGTTAATCTTAAGCTGGGTCATAGCACACAAAGGTTTATTTCTACCCTTTATGACTTTTTACATGTCCTAAATGTTATTATTGGACATACCTTTTGATAGGAGCTATAGATACTTTGGTCACCATGTATAATATAAGAGCTCTAAATACTTTGCTACTGCACCATTCTTAACATTTCTCGACTCTAAACTATTGATGGAGTCAGAAAACCATTTTTCTCCAGGCAGTGAAAGAAACTGCCCTAGCTGCCAGTTTTGCATGAGAAGAGTTTCCTCTGCTTACTTGGAGCCAAGGACCTAACCTTGACCCTGAAACAAACCATACCTAGGAAGAAAAACTTGACTGTCTGTGGGTTCCTTTTTCCTGGGGCTGCTGGTCACCATTTCTAACTAATGCCTGTGGCATTATAAATATAAGATGGAAAACTATAGCTCAACAAACTCCCTTTTGAAGAGTAAAGAGAGGAAGATGTAGGAAGTTGTTATATCAGCCTGTCTTTTTTTATCTTGAAAAATTCAGAGCTCTGTGGTAGGGCACAGAGCTGTCTGAGCTGCTAACCGCTCTGCCCACTTCCTGTACTGTTACCTGTCCCCTTTCCTCTTTAAGACACAAGACTTTCATTGCCATGAAAGGAGTCCTCCTAGTATCTTCAGGATGCCCTAGCTGCATTTGAGTTACGTATGACCTCAGGATCCCCACTCATCCTCTGGCCCATTTTCCTAAATTGGAATTAGGGGTCAGTACCTTCAGGGGTCCTCCCATCACTTATCACCACTTTAGTGATTCCTTATTCTCTCCCATATCTCTGTGGTAATGACTTTCAACCCTAGGGACAGGTTCATCGTTGTTCCCATAAACTGATATAAAGAACTGATGTCTGCTGAGAGATAATCTAAAATGTTTACTGTGCTATCAGTTACTGCATTTAACTAGCAGACCTAAGATGGAGCGCTAGAAGATATGATTTCTACTAGAAGTACGTATGTAACACTTTTCTCGAGAATTTGAAGTCCTTTATATTTGAAAATGTAATGTTTTGTCATCATTTCACAAGCAAGAAAATTAAGGCATCGTATTAAGGCTTATTTAAGAGCCAGACTGCCTTATAGAAACAGAAAGATGTTTTGTGTAAGTCTTTCCCTGCATGGGATAGTGTCATTGTCACCCACCTGTCTTTCAGGAAGCACGAAGTTCAGTGCTTGTGACTCACTGGGAACCCCTGGTTCCCTACTGTTTCTCCCCTCACCAGCTAGGAGAGTGCAAAGGGCAGCAGGGGGTGGCCCACGCAGTTGGTTATAGAAGGCGAACGAGAGGTCCTGTGGCGTTGCTGATATTTTAAGTGTTTTTATGTTTTTAAATTTTTATTTATTTACTTTTATACAGCAGGTTCTTATTAGTTATCTATTTTATACATATTAGTGTATACATGTCAATCCCAATCTCCCAATTGATCCCGCCATTAAGTGTTTTTATTATGACCATTATTATGCCTGTAGGGAGTCTTTGTGTCTCTACATCCATCCCAGGCCCCTGCCACTCCTTGTGGCCTTACACCCTGCTGGACTTATACATCACATAAATTTCCTGGCCCTGCTGGTAAGCATTTATTTTGTAACGTCCCCATTTTAGCTGTGGGGAAACTGAGGGCTGAGGTGAGGTTGAGTTGCTCTGGGTCCCATGGTGGGTCTAGAACTCAGCCTCTTTCAGGAGGTTGTGGTCAATTCAACTGGTCAAGACCATCCCTTAAAGGAGGGGAAGAGGAACATATCTGGCTGTCCATCTTTTCCCCCTTCCCTCCTTCTCCTGCTTCTCAGTATACTATCAGAAGAAATATAGATGAAAATGTTGCTAGTACCTGACTATAGATTTATTTCATGTTCCTCCTGGCCTGGCTGCATTTGTAGTCTAAGTAACCATGAGAAGAGGAATGCAAAAGGATTGATTCCTGGTCCTAAAATCTCGGACTTTGTGGTACCTGTGATGTTTCTGAACAGCTGAGTCTTCTTTATTGCCTTTCGCATCATACAAGGAGAAGTTGCCTATCAAATAGATAGAAGGCTGGCCCTTTATCCAAAAGGCAGCCCCCATGATCTCGCCCGGTGCAAGGGGCCTAGGGCAGAGGGAGCAGGTGGCATCAGTGGCAGAAGCACCTTTAATTGTGCAACATAGGGCTTGCTTCCTCTCATCCCAGATAGTAAACCAGAAATTACATCCTGAAACTTATTTCCCTAGAAAGAAAAGGAAGGGGAGGGATAACTTAAAAAGGAGATACTTCTAATATGGTATTAGACTGTAATTCATAGGGAAATTTATGCCTGAGATATGAATTTCTGAAAATAGGGGTTTTTTTAAAAAAGGAAACACTGACACATCCTTAATTATAGAGTAATAAATACCAATGGTATATTATCTTCTGATATTTCCTTACACAGATATCAAAGCATGCAGCTGTTTTTGAAAACTGATAATCAAGTACAATATAAATATATTACATCTTGAGCTTACAGCACACCCTTCAACTAAGCAGCCTCATGGAGCACTTAACAGTGAGAAAGAGAGCTGCTTAGAGTAGAAACCTAACTGAACAAATTAGCCTTGAATTGTAACTTAAGAATCATAGTCAAACCAAAACGCCTGTCCTTGCCAGGAAAGGCATTCCAAAGGCAAAGAGCACGCCAAGTAAAAAGGCTTTGCTTCGGGATTATGGAGGCAGTTCTCAAAAGCCAGCACAACTTAATGATCAATCAGAAAAATACAGAGCAGTAACTTCACAACGAAGGATGCATAAAAATTGTGCAAAGCATTAATAGTGGAATGGGGAGGGAGAATGGGATTTTAACAGAAAGTATTAAGGTCTTAGAAAACTATATTTATTGCTTTCCGTCCGGGTAGCAAAAAGAAAGAGAGAGAGACAAACGTGGTCAAAGAAAAGTACATGGACAAATGCGGGGGGGGTAGGAAAGGAAATGAAGGTTAAACAAGGCCAATATGATTCAGAATGAAAGGGAGGGAGGAAAGTCTAAGGAGCCAGCTGTGTGCCTAAATGTTACATTAAGAAGAGCTGAAATTGAGAGGGGGAGGTCTGGGTATTCAACTAAGTGGATTAATGTCTTCTTCCTGGGGTGTCTGAAGTTGCAGAGTTTAATTTATTTGGTACAGGATTTTATTGTGAAATTCTTAACGGGGATGGGGGATAAATAGGGACAATTATAAACACGTAGAAAGTAGAAAAGGGGAACATGTAATGCTTTTCATAAATCTAACTATAATAAACATAGGGTTTGAAGCTACGGACACAGGTAAATGGTCAAAAAATATTTAGTCCATAATAGTAGAACTTAAAGGAAATGTAGACAAAACTTAAAAGACCAAAAAAAAAAAAAATTAATAACCACATAGATGTGTGAAGCCAAGGATTTTGAGTGACTTAGGGGCTAGTTTTATTGCCGCTCTCCTTTCTCCACCCATTTAAAAAAATAAATCATAACTCTGGCATTTAGAAACCTAGTCATGAACATCATTTATTAACATGAACTCAATCCTGTGCTGTTCTTTGGTGGGTGGTAAAAACACGAACTAACAAAACTGGCCTAAAACGACAGCGGGATGATCCTCTCAAAACACTGGAAAGCTACAGGGAAAGAAAAACTCCTAATTTGCTCTTTCACCTTCTTTATTTTACTGAAGGAGAAAGTCAAAATGTGGAGTGGGTGTGGCTAAATCCGACTAGATGCTGAGGGAGATTTTAAAAGATTTTCCTAAATATGTACCAGAAGGGGGGAGGGCTTGCAACTTAGTGTGATTTACAGCAATTTATTAATCTGCTCATCTACTACCACATCTGGGGAAGGTGGCAAATAAGGAAGGCTCTCTGCCTTCTGCAGTGGAAGGGACTAGAGCAGAAACTGTAACTGTGTTCCCTGAGTGTAACGCTGCCGTCATCTGGCTGGTAACCAGTCCACAGACTTACTCGTTCAGGCATTTGTCTGGCCAATAATGTAAGAATCATTTAAACTGAAAATATGGATCAGGATGTATTTAAGAATTACTGATATGCAGCTATTAATCTTGAATGCAAATAGCATTATTTGGGGTGTGGGCAAATCAGTTAACTGGAACCACATGGAAAAGCACTTCGAATTTTTTTAAAATGCTGTGGGGAAAATGGCACTGGTGGAAAAGTTACAAATAAAAGACAGAAAAATATCTACAAAGAGAAAGGGTGGTAAAATGACTAAGCAAGGTGGTCTTGTCGCCTCCAACCTGCTGCATCAATTGTATCAGTAAACAACATTACTAACAAAGCCAAATTCCTCTATTTCTCAAGCTGACCCAGCAGCAAGAGAAAGAAAACACAGAAAAGTGCAATGCCTGGTGCCTCAGGGTGACCCTCAAAGGTCATGTCTCTAATTTGTGTTAGAAATTGAGGGCACAGAACTAGAGGTTTGTGATGGTCACAGAGTGGACTTCGGCTTCTGAACATTTTTCTACCCCCTGTGAAGAATTTAGGACGTCATGGAGTTGAACTGGAGTCTTAAATCCCAGGGACACGGTGGAAATTGTTTTGTGATCATAATGAATTAAGAGAAAGGGCATCAACGCATACATCTTTTTCCTCCAGAGCCCAGAACCATGAGGGACCTTGTGCTCTCTGGTGCTTGCAGCTATGTTCCCTGGCTTTCAATCGGCTTGGCTTTTCCTCTGTATTTCTAATGCTGTGATATCAGGCCAGAAAAAAATGGAATCTACAGAATTGCAAAACAAAATGTGCGAGTGTGTGTGCGCGTGCGCGTGCGCGAGGTAGTTCACTGAAGATAATGAATTGCAACACTATAAACACCAAATATTAAAACTTAAAAATGTGTAAGTAATTAAGTTTTTAGGAAGCAAAATCTACTCGGAGTATTTACAGTCTTTTTTTTTTTTGTAAGAGGTTCCCCAGACTTCTGGGTGCATCACCAAACTGTCCTCCTACTCGACGAGGAGCGAGGAGCGAGGAGCGAGCAGCTGCGATTTGGCCCAAGGCACCACCTACCCAGAGTCACTACCTAATGTATTTTACATTTCCACTGTTAATAAAGGTGGGGGGGGGTAGACAGGCCTTCTTCCCCCCAGCATTCTGTGTTTCCTTTTGTCGCTGCCGTCAGCTGACACATGGAAAATGTGGTGCACGGTTTCGCTTGCCTTTACTCTGTAATTAAGGATTCCTTGTCTGGGGCTGGCTACCTCTTTGCTCCTTGCCTCCCTGCCTCTCAGGTCTTCCGCCTTCGGTCGGGTTTGGCCCCGCGCCGCAGGCTGGGTGCTCGGGTGGCCCGACTGGGCCGCGGGCAGAGGGGCAGCGGCGGGGCGCGGGGGCCTCGGCCGGAAGAAGCGGTCGCTTGCCCGAAAGCGCGCGCCCCGGCGCCCGCCCTGCTCGCCCTGCTCGCCCCGAGCGTCGGGGCAGCGGCGCCAGAGCCTCCGAGAGCGCGAAGGGCTGGCCGAGGGTCCGGCGGGTCCAGGGTATGCGGGCGCTCGCCGCGCACCCTCTCCCCGGGGCCGATGTGCCCGAGCTCCGGTCCGCGGCGGCGCTCGCCCTCAGTGCCCCGCTCGATCCCGGCCAAAGCGCGTGGAGGTAGTTCTACACCTCTCCCGGCGAGAGAAAACGGGACGCAGGGGGACATCGAGGTCACGGAGTCCTCACCGAGCCCCCTCGGCGGCATTTGAGCCCAGAGCCGAGAGCCAGAGGAGCCCCGAGGCCGCGGGGCGCGTCCCAGGCGGCGGGGCCGAGCGAGCCCCGGGCGACCGCCGCGCTCGCGCTCACAACTCGCTCGGACTCCCGGGCAAAGCCGCGCCGGCACGCGTACGCCGGCGCGCTCACAGTCCGACACGCGCACACTGTCACGCACACACGCGGGCACGCACCCCGGCACGCGCGCACCGACACTCACATGCTGACACACGCACACGTGGCGGATGGCCCAGTGCTGCCCTGGCTCCCTCGCGCCGGGCTTGACTGGTCCCCTCCGCACCTCCGGGAAGGCGGCGTAGCCCTGGCGGGCAGAACTCTTCTCTGTTCGTCTAAGTATTTTATTGTACTTGGTTCCTTGAGTCGGCCAGTCTCATACCTCAGTGAGAGCATCCGACAAAGATGAAGCAAAAAGAATGATTTCTCTCCCCGCTGTCCTTTTTAAAAAATGTAACTTAAGCAAAAACAGAGAAGGGAGTGGGGATGGGCTCGGGAACTCTCCAGGCAGGGATTCTGGCTATTAATTTTAAAATACTCCTCTTCGAATCTCTCATATATTCAGACTTGTGATTTCAATCCCACTGCCAGCCCTCAGGTCGCCTTTCTTTTCACTTCATACCTGTGTTTTGGATTGCAAACTGTTTCTCCTCCTGACCACCAATTGTTTATTTAGAAGGCGCAAAGAGGGTGGGGGACAGAGAGGTTAAGCAGTGTTTGGGTAGGAGAATATCTAGAAGTATCACACTGATTTCCAAAAAAACGTGGGAAAACGTTTAATATCATTTTGAGGCATCTATGTTTTTAAAAGGGCCTCCTTCCCGCTAGTATTACTATTTATCATTAGGTATTTATTTGCATATACACATTTAAAACTGTATGTTTAAGAGAAAAATGCCTTTTGTTCTTGGTTTCAGCAGAGCCCTTTCCTTTTCTGTCCATCTAAGTTGTAGCATACTTTCCTCTCTTTCCCACCAACAGAGATTGTAGGCTAAAGTGGTGCACTCCAATGACCAAATATAAGAAACCTTAGCCTGGAGTGTTGGTGACCATCGCTGGCACCTATCACTCAAGATTTTACCCCCTCTGGTTTGAAATGGTCCTCAAACTGTAGACCTGAACGTAGAGGTTGGTTGATTGTTTGTTTAAAATGTGAGAAGAGCAAGCCAGGAGTAAACCGAGGTAGGGGAAGGTGGCCTACCTAAGCCCAGCCTTGGAAGCTAGAACAAGAACACTTGGGAAGTGCATTGAGAAGAGAATGTCTCTAAACAATGATAATCAGGGCTTTCAAAAACCATAAAACAGATTGAAATATCTGATTTATTATTTATACATCCCAGGACAACTTTGCAAATCTGAGAATAGTGTTTGAAAACCGAGTGCCTTCTATTTTGTACATCAACTCAGCAGATGTGTCTCCCTTCCAAAATGTGGCCAAAGGGTTAAAACTGTAATTTTAGAAAGGAATCTCAGTAAATGACCTTAAGATCTGATACATTTCCTTTTCTTTCTGGCAATAATATCCCCCAAAGAAAAAAATACATACTTATTGATATAATGATAATGTTTCTCATTCTGAGTAGAAGTGTCAGAATGATTCCCGTTTGTGGAAGTGTTTTCAAAACTGCGAGTACACTTTCACTACTATGAGAGCTGATGAGCCAATGAAGGGGAACTTCTTTTAACTCCATAATAGCAGGTTATACAGTAAGTGAACAATGATGGTCAAATAGCCAATTATGGTATAAATATCCGTTGTTTACAGAGAGGTGTTAAATGAGCCTTTGGAGTACAAAGGATTAGACCCATCTAAGCTACCATTTGTTCTTCAACCCATCATGTCTTCCCTTAAAAAGGCCAGTGCCATCGTAGGTAATATGCACACAGAACATACTTCTCTGTGTTGATTTTAGTTTGCTTTATTTCAATGCACACTGTTGTTTACTTTTTAAAATTTAAATAAATGTCAGCATTGTATAATTTCTATGTTAACAAAGCAGTGAGCAAAATCCCTTGTATGTTTATAAAATATTATTGTTTAATTCACATAGTTTAGAAATTCCAAATGTTGAGAATAGGAAGGAGGCCAAATACCATCTGTTTATAACTATGATGCATCGTAATATGTGTACTTTTAAAAGGAGTTTGGTCAATCATGCCACTAATTTATCTGCTCGGAATATGTTGAAGATTTAAAATGTAGTTTACAGGATTACTTTTAGTGCGTTGCATCCAACTGTGAGTTGTAAAGAAATCGGTCTCTTCTGTTTTTCTCAAATTAATCATGTAACAACCCCAATTAATGGGGGCTGTTAAATGTGTCGCTTTTTGCTTAGCTCCAGAATTCTTCTAACTTTGGCTCAGTCTACCTTCTTGATGTTGATAAAAACTCCAAGGACAAATGAAACAAAACACTCCTAGTTGTGTCTTTCTGCCAGGAGATAGTCACTTAGAATGGGAGGGAGGGTATGATAGCTGATAATTAGCTAGCAGCAGCTCTGAGAAATTACCTGTGAAATGCCCTTGGTACTGGGTTGAAAAACATTTGACGTTCTCTGTTTTAAAATAGTAAATGCTTGTCCCCAAGATTTCTGATTTAACTCACCTTTTATTTCAAATGCATCTAAATGCATACCATGAAACAAAGGGAGTACATTTACCTGCAATAGATGAGCAGGTTTGGGGTTTTATTTTTAAGTTAGAAACTCAAGTTTAGTGCGAAATTCCTTGCTTTGCAAACTGGAGAAATTCAGCAACAGGGCCTTCAATTCAGGGCAGACATAGTGTCGAAGTCCAGAGGTGGCTTTAGGGTCTCCCATGAGGGGGTCTCTTTCTCAAGAAGGAGGAACTAAAAACTCTCATGTCCTGAAAAAGGTTTGGAAAATGTGATAAAAAGACGTTGATTAGCAAATGACAGTTCCTAGATTGATTTTTAGCAAGGTCGAATCAGTAGAAAGCTACACCTTGAAATGCTTTTATAGACAAACACCTGCAGAAATATCAAAACACTCTCCCAGTCACCTGTGGGGGTTATGGGTCCTTTACTTCTCAGTTTTTTCAACGGGCGCTGTGTACAGCGGCTTCTTTGTCCATTGAGCAATATCTGTTTTCTCAAACATTTTAGTTTTAGCAGCTTCCTCTAAAATTCTATCAACCTAGATTATTTACTTACACATAATTAAGAACATTAAGAGTCCCTTTTCCAAGTAAACAAGCTGAACTATATATACTTTTTAAAAAATCTAATTGTGACATTTTGTAAATCTGGATTTTTTTCCTTTCTGGTCGGATTTTTTTCCCCAAAAAATGAACCCACTGGGTCTTTATGTTATAGAGATATGCTCAGGCTTGGTTTCCTTTGAGTTGCAATAGGAAAATGCCAGACCCTTTTTTTCCCTAAGTAATTGCTGAAGTGTAGAGAGTAGAAGAGAGAGTACAAAACAGAAAGAAATGTGAGGGATACAGAAGAAAGAAATTGGAGAAGGTGGAGGGGAAGGGAGATGAGAGAAGCAAAAGATGTAACTGGGATAAAAGAAGCTTATCAAACAGAGCTTTCAAAATTGCTTTGACTGGCCTAAGACATATTAAAATCATCATCATTTCCAAATAAAACCTAGATTGTTGCATTGAGATATTAAACAGCTATGGGGAGCTCTTAAGTGAACCTTGATTGATACTTGTGGACCAGTTTTTCCATTCAAGCCCAAATTTTTTTTTTTTTTTTTTTTGGCTGAACCCAGGCCCTCGGCAGTGAGGGCGCAGAGTCCTAACCACTGAACTGCCAGGGAATTCCGTCAAGCCTAACGTTTTTAAGAGAAACTTATATTAGATATCCGTATCCGCACTAGGAGGTGGGGAAGGAGGAGTAGAGACATTCTTTGCTTTTAAAGCATTTATGATATAGAAGTAAGCCATACACACACAAAATAAGACTATGTATAATGCATTGTTATATGTTACCTACTGTCGGGGTAAAAATAAAGAAGATTTTAAATAGAGGAATTATTCAGAAATGCTTTCCTTCCGAGTACCTTGGCTAGCAGTTAAATTCTAAACCAGTTAAGCAAGTCTTTAAGTGTATAAACCCTTTGGAATCCCTAAGTCTAATGAATTGCAGTAGATATATAATTGAGATTGAAATTGGCATGTAGGTGTGCATTTCATGTTTCCTTTGGAGCTGACTTAGTACCATGGCAACAAGCCACATATGCACATAAGTCGTTGTATAGTCATGCTATCTTGATGACCAAAATCACTTTATAAAATATACTTTAATAAGTTACTACAGAGCCTTGAAGTTAAGCCATATAATTTAACCAATACTCAGTGGGCATTTCTAGGTATCATATATAAATTGGGTAAACGATAAAAAGAAAAGCATTAAGAATAAGAAAACGTATGGGGAAACTATTTGCTTCTTCCAATTAATCTAAAGCACGCCAGAAGGTTTTCTCATTTTGTTTTTTATGAAGAATTACTGACCCAAAGAAAAGTCAAATGAGGACTACAACTAAACAATAAAAGCAACAATAACAACAACAAATAAAAACATTGCTTTTTTTAGGAGACAAATATGAAAAGTAGTAAATTTACCCATTTTAAGAATTAAGAAGAAAAGACATAAAATTTAATACACACAGTAAATAATAAATATTCTTCTAGTTTCATATGATGGCTAATTAAGAAAAAAAGCCCATGTGGAAAATTTGGAAGAGAGACAAATATAACAAGGTAATTAACTCTTTGCTCCTTCAGCCTTAAAGGAGAAAGAGCAGAGTAAGATTTCTTAAGTTTGAACCTGCAGCAACCTCAGAGATCAAATCTGCCTCTGCAAGAGAAATAGAAGGATTCCAGTAGCGCTCCATCTCAAGTCAAGTCTTGTTATTGGCCCCACTCTGACCTTGGCGCCCCAAAGTCTCAGTCCCCGGGTTCTTTGCTCTTTGATTGAATTCCTGCCTTTTATCACAGACAGTCAGCAGCTTCGTTCTCATGGACCTTCAGCGATGGAATTCACTATCTGGTATTCGTTCTCTTACATTTGGGTAGTCCTTGATAGTTGAGGATGTACTTTTTCATCCATCATCTAATTTAGTCTTGCTAATACCCTTCTGATATAGGTAAACCATAGCTTTAATCCCAGACTTCAGAAGCAACTCAAAATCGTACTGCTAGTACATTGCAGAGTTGGGACTAGCAGCCGTATCACACGGTACCCGGTTTCCCCCTTTCCTTCAGACTGGACTTCATACTTTGTTCTTCATTTGAATTATGGGCGTAAGAATCAATTACAGTCACTGCCTTTGTACTGGGTGGAGAGAAGAAGGAAAAGAAGGAGCAGTAGCAGAAGGAGGATGGAGAAGAAGAAAAAGAAAGGAAGAGAAAAAACAAAACAATCCCCACAGGTTTTTCTGTGAAATGGGGAAGAATAAATCTTTAAATTGCCCCCCTTCTGCTTACAGAGGTTGGTAAAGAGAGAAGCACATCCTAAAAGTTGTATCATATAAAGAAAAAAACTAATTCCAAGCTATCCCAATGCTTTGTGTTTTAAAGGATAGAAACCCATTGACAGAGCTCTTTAATGAGTTCTTGGCTATGCATGCGTAAGGCCACAAGGTTGATTTTGAGTACGAGATGGAGAAATATTCTGTTTATGAAATTAAAGGAATTTGGGGAAATTGAAAAAAAAAAACCTGGTAGAGAGGAAAAGAAAATAGTCATAGGATGGAGAGACATGAGCTAGAACTTAACATATCCAGCAACAAATTCCCCATGGTGGGATATAGTTGATTATTAATTTTTTTTTATTAGACGGGTATATTACACTTAGTTCTCAGCTTATACTCCAATGTAATCTCCATCTGTAACCCCAAAACTCCACTGAAAATCTGAGACACAAAACTGGCTTGATTTATTTCCACATTTGGGGAATGAAGGCATAGACAAGGCAGACGAGAGTGACATTGCAGAAGGCATGATTTAAAATAAAGATGTAGAATGTTATGGAAGCAGGAAATAAGGACAGAAGATGATTAGGAGAAATGGAAGCCCCCAAGAATGAATACTAAGAAACAAGAAAACCCATAATACAGGAGATCTTGGGAAAAACCAGCTAATTTGTTGATGTTGTAGACACTTGATATTTTTGGCTGTTCAGCATCTACCTAACCTTGTATTAGAATCTAAAGTCCGATTTGAGGAATTAATTCTTTCTTTTACTGAATATTATCAGGCCTAGGAATTGAAACTTGCTTTGAAGAGAGGAACAAAAAGAGTTCACCTGACCTAGCGCAGCCCAACCAGACTGTTTTCACCAAAAGGCAGCAGCTGTTATTGGGTTCTGCTTCCTAACCTCCACAGCTTCTGGGGCTCCACCCAATCCCAAGCTCAGATGTCCAGCCTCCCTTTGATATGGTTCTCTATCCCTGGGATTCTGTCAGTTGCAGAAAAACAGAAAAACCTGGCTCAGCTGAGTTGCTCTGGGGAAATTATCATTTCAGAAACAAGAAATGTGGATGTAGAGTGACTGCCTCATCCCACTCTTTCATCCTGATATGTTAGCTTCCCGTTGGCTATCCTCTTATGTTCACAAGAAGGCTACAGAAATCCAGTCATCACATCTTCACCACATCCCTCTTTTCAGACACAGGAGAAGGGATTTTTCTTTCTTGCTTGGGTCTCTTTCTGCAAGTAAGGAAAGCTTTTCCCAGAAGCCCATTAGGAGAATTTCCCACACATCTCATATATGCATAAACTAGTAGCAGGGATGGAAATGGCTTCTATTCAGTTAAGACCTAACTTGGAACCATATGGGTGAGGGATAATTAGAGCCATGAACAAAACTAGTGTGCAGCTCACAAAGATAAGAGGGAGGAGATGACTGTTGGGTCAGTAAAACATACTTCTTCCAATAAATACATTTATGTCTTATTTATTCAGATTTGTTCTCTGCGGCTTGCAAAGAATTCTAATTAATACACTTGGTTACAGCTACCACTGGGATTATTTAAATTGTAGATAGCTTTCTATATATATACATATATATGTATACATATATATATGACTTGCTTTTACTTTCAAAGCTCTTTTCTTTTTTTGTTCTGTTTTTATGTACGTGAAAGAATGAGTTGGATTTTAGAACTGTATTTTTTAATCTTCTCCATGTCCAGCATTTATTGATCATGTCTTTAATTTCCCAGTAATAATTTCCCCCCAAATCTCTAATGTCTCATTTTTACATTTATTCATACATTCCTTTCTTGTTCATTCAGAGATTCATCTCGTCATTAATTCTTCTTTTTTTCAAAAACTTGTTATGAGGTATCTAATATGTATGTGGAAGACATTGGGTTAGCAAGGAAAAACAAGCCAACAAAGGTTAAACCACATTTGTGTAACTTTAAAATTAAGCATTTTTATAACATTTTTTATAACATTTTTAAAAGGGGAGCAATGGGACAAAAATGAAGCGCGCATGGACGTTCCCAGTCTTCCCTCATTTGCTAACATGGTTTCTTGAGCTCTGAGGTGAGTCCTGCCCTGAGAGTCCTGCTTTGACAGACAAGGTCTTTTGAGCTTTAGGCATGAGAATAGGGAGGAAAGGAAGAGAGAACAAAAGTTCAAAAGGTTAAATTTGGGGGAGGAGGTTATCTTGATGTGAGACTGGAATTTGAAGACAGATGTAAAGGAGCAGAAACAGCTGCGGCATGTGAGCCACTGGACGGGGGAAGCAAAAGGGGATTTTTAAGGTTCTCTGTCCCCTTCATCATGTTCAAGAAAACAAATGAAGGGCTTGAGTTATTCTGAAATTATTTGTGGTTGCTGCACTATCGTGTGTTTTTATAACCATGATGTTGTTCATGTGGGTTATTGTTTTGTAATATCCAGGGCTCTATTTGATTGTGTGTGACAGAAATCAACTCACATTAATCAGGCATAAACTTTGGCTTATGTGTCAAAAAGTTTCAGGAGATGATCTTGGATATTATGAGAACTCCATCCTCTAGGATCTGGCTCAGTCTGTCTGTCTGTCTGTCTCTCTTTCTCATTCAAAGTCCCTCCTCTGCATTGTTTTCTTTCTCTAGAAGGCTATCTCAGTGTGGTGGGAAAGATGACTCATCATATTTCACATGATCTTTACAGCCTGAGAAGAGAGAATCGATCATATCTAGCATCTAAGTCAGACCCTGGTAAAAATGACACTGTCCACCCTGCCTGAGTCACTTTCCTGCACTTGTGGGAGATGGAGGAGAACCAAGCAAGACATAATTTCAGATGACTGCTCCAGTGTTACAATGGGATGACTCCTTCAATCCATATTATAAGAAACTTTCTAGCTATTGGGCAGAGGAACAAGTGATATAGGTAACATTGCATCTCTTGTTAATCAAATGTCCTCTCAGTTGAGTTATTTAGACCGCTATATGGGGTTGAATTTTTACTTAAATTTAGGTGTCTAGTTGTCTTTTCAAATGTTGTTCAGAGACTTACACTACAAGTAGCTTTGAAATGAAAATTGATGGATGTGCAGAAAAACATGGAAATAGAGCCACAAGACAAAGTTAGAATAAATGAAACTAATATTCATCACTGGAGGAATGTTAGACTTGCACTTAAATGTCACCTAGAAACACTCAATTCCTTTGCAGGCACAAACTAAGATGGAAAAATATCCACCAAGAGATAAAACTTGTATTTCCTTTTGTTTTTAGGACACACTCAATTGAGTTGCCTGTCACATGCTAGATAGTACAATTGACACTAGAAAGAGATTGTAGAATTTCCAAGCTAGAGAGGTTCATGAGTTGTGAAAGATTATCATTCAAGTGTCAAGTATCTGTCAAAAACTACTCGTGGAAGTGTTGGCAAGAATGTGGAGGAAAGAGAACCCTCCTACACTGTTGGTGGGAATGTAAATTGGTGCAGCCACTAAGGAGAATAATATGAAGGTTCCTCAAAAAATTAAGATTAAAACTACCATATAGGGGCTTCCCTGGTGGCGCAGTGGTTGGGAGTCTGCCTGCTGATGCAGGGGACGCGGGTTCGTGTCCCGGTCCGGGAGGATCCCACATGCCGCGGAGCGGCTGGGCATGTGAGCCATGGCCACTGAGCCTGCACGTCCAGAGCATGTGCTCCGCAGCGGGAGAGGCCACAGCAGTGAGAGGCCCGCGTACCACAAAACAAAACAAAACAAAACAAAACTACCATATTTATCCAGCTATCTCACTTCTGGGTATTTACCAAAGAATTAGAAAAAAACTAATTCAAAACCATGTATGTACCCCTACGTTCATCGTGGCATTACTTACTATAGCCAGGATGTAGAAACAACCTGAAATCCATCAATCGAAGAATGGATAAAGAAGATGTGGTACATATATACGATGGAATACCACTCAGCCATAAAAAAAGATGAAATCTTGCCATTTGTAATAACATGGATGGACCTCGAGCGTATTATGCTAAGTGAAACAAGTCAGACAGACAAAGACAATTACTGGAAGACTTCACTCATATGTGGAATATAAAAAACAAACAAAAAGGAAAGAAATGAACGAAACAAACAAAAACAAACACGTAGTTACAGAGAACAGAGTAGTGGTTACCAGAGGGGAAAGGTTGGAGGAAGGGTGAAACAGAAAAAGGATCAACTGTATGGTGACAGATGGAAACTATATTGTTGGTGGTGAGCACACTGTAGTGTATACAGACATAGAAATGTAACGTTGTATACATGAAACTTAAATAATGATATAAACCAATGCTACCTCAATAAAAAAAAATTTAATAAGCAGTAAAAAAAAGAAACCCCGAACAAAACAAAACTACTTGTTGATTGTTATGAAAAGTTTTAAATTTCCAATGATAAAAGCATCAATTTGGGGGGATACGTTCTGAGCTTAACCAAATTGAGAATGCAAAGAGAACCCTGGTCTTCTTCTGTATGCCTAAAACTTACAAAAGCATTAAAGAGGTCAAGGTCCTGAGCCCCGGTTATATGAAGAACTGGTGGCTAGAATGAGGTGCATAATGGTTGGTGACCAAAAATGACTCAGAAGATACTTTGGGCTCTGACTATGAAGATTTACTCTTAACCCAGAATAAAGTGGCATTTTTTTGTATTGACAAACATATTTGAATAATCTTTTGTAAGTCAACATAATAAAAAGTTATGTACGTACTGTTTGCTGTAGCTATGGTGCATTGAGTGATTATTCCCAATCCCACCCTATTTTGGATTATACAGTATACATGTATGCCCTTTTCCATGTGGCTTTGCAGTGTCTCCCACTAAAGGAAGCAGGGTGCTGTCCCCAACCCATTGATGTTGGGCTTGGCCATGTGACTTGCTTTGACCAATAGAATGGGTGGAAGTGACAGTGTGCCTTTTCCAAGCCAAGGCTTTAACAGGCATTGCATGTTCCCTCTGCTTGAACATCTGTCATTCACCATGAGAACACAATGGACTGGAAGCATATGGACATATATGAAGTAGACCTGAAACCAACCCAGCCTGCAGCTTGGAGCTCAGAGCTGAATCCTGAAATTGAGTTTTTACAAGTGACTTGCATCAACTCACAGACCCATGAGGGAGAAATAAACACTAGTTATTTTAAGTCACTGAATTTTGGAGTGGTTCTTCATGCAGCATTATTAGAGCAATAGCTGACTAATAGGGTAGTATTTCTTTCCTCTCTCTACAAGTGTTTTGAAATTGATGTTGCATCTAACAACGCATAGCATCGTAGGATCAAGGCAATTCAGTAATTATACAGTTAATCATTTAATTAGAATTATGAAGTGGTACAAAAATGATGCGAAGAACACAACACACAGAGACCTAATCTAATCTGAGAGTCAGGAAATGTTTCTCTGAGGAAATGACATTGAAGCTGAGACCTAGCTTTTGGCTAAGCACATTTGGGGAGTATGGGGGAAGTATTCCGAGTGCAGGTAACAGTCTTCGCAAAGCCCTTGAGGCAAGAAAGAGAAGGTCATTGAGTACAGAGGATTATCTGGAAAGCAGAGAGGAAACAGGAGAGTGCCAAGAGAAGAGAGGTTGGTGAGGTTCATTTTACCACAGTTTTATGGGCTGAATTGTCTCCCTCAAAATTCATATATATTTTTTAAAATTAATTAATTAATTTTTTTGGTTGAGTTGGGTCTTTGTTGCTGTGCACGGGCTCTCTCTAGTTGCGGTGAGCGGGGGCTTCTCTTCCTTGCGGTGTGCAGACTTCTCACTGCGGTGGCATCACTTGTTGCGGAGCACGGGCTCTAGGCCTGTAGGCTTCAGTAGTTGTGGTTCATGGGCTCAGTAGTTGTGGCATGCGGGCTCTAGAGCGCAGGCTCAGTAGTTGTGGTGCACCGGCTTAGTTGCTCTGCGGCATATGGGATCTTCCCGGATCAGGGCTGGAACCCTCGTCCCCTGCCCTGGCAGGTGGACTCTTAACCACTTTGCTACCAGGGAAGCCCAACATTCATATATTGATGTCCTTAACACCCAGTACCTCAGAATGATTTGGAGCTAAGGTGTTAAAGTGGTAATTAAGTCAAAATGAAGTCATTAGGGAGAGTCCCAAAGTCAATCTGACTGATGTCCTTTAGAAGAGGAGATTAGGACACAGACACATATTTTAATGCTTTATTTTTCTTTTCTAATGTTTTAAACATTTAAAATTTATATATTTTACAGTCTCTCTATTACAGCTCTATTATCTGAAATTCCTTGGGGTTTAATTCTGCTGTGTTTACTCTTTCCTGTGTCTCTCAAGGTGGATTGTTACCTTGAATGTGTTGTAATTTTGAACAGTGAGCTCATTTTTGATAGGCTTCATCTGGAGGCATCAAGTGTGGCCTGTGATAAGGTTTTATTACACCAGATTTTTTTCTCAGTTTGCTTCTGCTGGGAATACACTGAATCTCAATATGGAGTGTTCAGGGCCATGTGGTTGACACGAAGCTCATTTGAGGCACATGTCTATGATCACAATTTCTCTGGAAAGGCTTATTTTCTACCCTGCACCCAGGCCTCAATAGCTTGCTTCCTTGTTGTCTCTTTGTGCTAGTGTGCAGATTATTTCTCCTCTACCATTTCACGGAAGGGGAAGCCCTAAATGATCCTGGATTTATGTAGGAGGTTCAGTTTCAAATCCCCACCTCCCTGCAGAATTTCCAAGGTCTTGTCTCCTGTGTCTTTCTGAGAATGAAAGTGAAAACTCCTAGGTTTCTGAGACATAACCCCACCCTAGTCCACCCCAGCTCCTATACTGCCTAGTTAGTTCATGTGGTTACTACTTGGGCTCTCAGTTCCTTCTTTCTTTTGGCCCCTGGTGATTTCTCTTGCTTTCCCGCAAACTCAACTCTGGGTTGAAGAGGATAAGGAAAACATTACATGGAAAAACGTGATTGGTACTCCTTCCCCTTCCTGAATAACTCATTTCTAAAGCCATTAGGTGAGACAGAGCAAGATTGGAGAATATCAGGGTCCAAGGAGGACGAAGAGAACATCTAGTCAAGGATGGTAGGCAAAAAAGCATGAGGAATCAGCCTGAACAGGGCGAGAAGGTATCCACACAGGGGAGTCAGAGCCCAAACAGGGAGAAGAGGGCATCTGTGTGTGGGAGGGGATCATAGCAGGGATGGGAGATTGGTTGCATAAAGTGAGGTTGGTTGCGTAAGTAAATATTTGAAGAATTATGGAAGCTTGCCTTCTCACTATTAGAGACGGGGTTACATATACAGAAAGGGAGAAAATTAGAAACATGTGATTGGAGGTATAAGCATGATCTCGTGGTTTTCAGTATCTATAGATAAATATAGATAGATAGATTTCAATTTCTATAGATAGAAATAAATATAAATGTAACTATATGGTACACATATATATATATAATTCCTGGCTCTATATGGGAAGCAGCAACGCTCCAAAAACAATGAACATACATAGCCCCCAGACCTTGGCTTCCAAATACCATATTCCATTAAGGGAAAAAAAAAAGGAAATTTTTAGAGAAATGCCTGATTCTGGGGCTGGGGGAGAGAAAAAGTACAAGAAAAACCTGGAACTTCTACCATAAACCAAAGAAGTGTTAAAAAAAAAAATGATGGGCACATATCAAAAGGGCCTAGACGTCAGCTTAACTGAACTCCTACTAGCCACATTGGACATAATTTGAGTATTCATATGGGTAGTAACATGATAGTACCTCATAGAATTTACAATATTAAGTAAAATAAGAGACCATACCAGCATAAATCAATGAATGAATGAATGAATGAATTTAAAGTTTGTTGAGGAACAGGATGTTTACATGGTTTCAGAGTACCTCCCCACAAAGGGGGGGAAAGTAACTTTATGGTGGAAGAGCCTGGGAGACATCACTTTTATCAAGTGGTGACAGTGAACATCAGCTATTGAAACCATGCATGACCTGGTCTGCTTCTCTGAGAGGAACACAGCATCACTTCTGTGATACTGTGACCTGAATCCAATCCTGAGGAAACTTCAGGCAAATTTAAACTGAGGGAAATTCTACGAAGTAACTGGACTCATCTTCGAAACATCAAAGTCATGAAAGTCCACCATAGACTGAAGAATATTCCAGACTGAAGGAGACTAAAGAGACATGACAAGCAGTGCAGTGTGTGATTCTGAAGTGGATCCTTTCGTTACAAAAAATATTGTTGCATCAATTGGTGAAACTGGAATGTGATCTGTGGACCAAAGGGCAGGAGTGTATCAAAACGTATTTCCTGGTTTTGTTAGTTGTGTTGCAGTCAGTAGGAGGATGTTCCTATTTGTAGAAAACACACATTAAATTGTTTGGGGCTAATGGACCTTCTGGTCAGCAGTTTATAAGTATTCAGGAAAAACAAGCTATTTATACTGTCTGTCTAGCTTTTTTGCTAGAAAAAAAAAAAGGAATTTTTGATTGTTTCAAAATTTAAAGCGACCAATAGCAAAATAAAAAATATGTGATGTAGCTTAAGTAGTACTAACTATTCTATTCAACAAACTAGAAAAAAAAAAAAAATCCAGCCAACTAAACTCTAAGAAAATAGGGGAAAGAAATAAAGGATCAAACAACAAAATTAATGAAGTAGAAGACAAAAAAGCAAGAGAGAGAGGATACATAGGGACCCTTCTTCACCATTGGGCAGCTACTAGGACTTTTGTCCTTACTTGCATGAGCAATGGATGCTCTTGTAGAAAGAGAGGTTCTGAGACAGTTCTCAGATTTTGAATTTCAAAACCCTGGGCCTTTGTGTATCAGACATGCCCTAAAGATCTGAAATCATGATATTAACATCACAAACAAAAGATTTGGGAAAAATAGATGAAAATTCAGTGTATTTCACCATATATTAAATGAAGTCTCTATAGGTTAAGGAAGAGAAGAAAAGGAGAAAGTGGTCAGAAGGAAAGCACAGAGTTTAAAGACTGGTGGTGTCTCTGAAAAGGGACTTTGGCTCTGATCTTTCTTCACCTGACCTGGGAGAAATGTCCATGGTTAGCAGAATCTGGGAGCAGAGAGCTAGCTGGTCTTGTATCTTGGGGGAACCCAGGATCCTCTAGCCTCACAGGTTCCCTGTGCCCACCACAGTGCAGGAGCAGTAGAAGAGAGAGATGGCTCTGAGAGTGTTCAGATAACCAATCAGAGAGAGCCTCTGTGTTCCTGATATCCCACTGAGTCTCTGAAAGAACCACATAGTTGCTATAGGCCCAGAAGTCTAAGAATATTTAACCTAACAGGTTAGGGTTAGGGTTGGCTTAGACAAATTAATAAGGTCCAGATGGGATGGTGACATCTCAGAGACTTGCATGGATCAACCCTGGAGGACCAGAATTGGTAACACATCTCTTAGTGAATGTCAGCGTGAATAGATGATGGCTCCCATCCTAGCATCCTGTTTATTTGTAAACTATTCTGAACATAGTCCCCAAGTTATTAGATAGGTGGATGGATGAATGGCTGGCTGGCTGGCTGGCTGGATGGATAATAAAAGGGCAATTCCTAAATTATATCAGTCTAAAAGCTGCTGTGTTATAGAATTTCATACCGCTAAGAATGCCACTAGGAGAATAGCCAAATTGCCCTCATTTACTCATGCCCATCCTGGCACTGCTTTCCAAGATCAGCAGCAACTAAGACTGGGAGAAGAATAGGTTCTAATATCATTTTCATCTGCAGCTGAAATAGCCCCAGAATCAGTAGATAAAGCAAGTGTCTTTGCAAAACAGTACATTACGGAAGAAATACGATTGGAAGTTTCAGACACTAAAAAGTATTTTTTTAAAAAGACATTTCTTCCATGTTTGCTTGTTTACTAAAGACAAATAAAAGGCATTTGAATTATTTTCTGCCCTGTTTGGAATCTTCTCTTTTTATCTTGGCCTTACCAGGTTTTTATTTGTATACTTAGGGAGATCTTTATGGAAGGAAAATTGTAATTCTAAAGCAGTCGCAAACAAACACTCACACAGCATAACCAAACCACAATTTTATGCAGATTTTTTTCCCTATCTTGGATTCTGAGTTCTTAAAGGAAAATGTGGATGCAGTGGTGTGTCACAACTGCTATTAGAGAAGTCCAAGGGAAAAGAGTACAACATGATGATCAGCCTTGGCAGTCTCCACATACAGCGTGATTATATTGTAATGCTGTTTGATGCAATGATATGTTTGATCAGTTTCAAGAGATGAATATCACCTCACTTCAAACAATATGATACAGTCTCATTGTGTGGAATTATGGCCTCTGTCAATCAGCATATGGCATAACCCTTAAAGTGCCATCTTTGGGGAATGTCATAAAAATGATTTGCAACACTTGCATTAATTAGTAAGTTTTTGCTCTAAAACCAAGCAAAACCTGTTAAGGCAATTTATCTGCTATATCTCTGTTCATTTTTGTTATCACAGAAACATGTATATAACCCACCCATGCAAACACTCAGCCGATTAGCTCAACTTACTAGAACAGCCATGCTAAAAAAAAAATCCTAGTGTGAGTATGAGCTCCCCTCCCCCATATAAATACGTAAGCTATATTTTCTCTATTTTGTTTTATGGTCCCCAACATACCCTTACTTTGAGCCAACTATCCTATCAAAGTGAATGGTGGGTGCAAAGTAAAGGCAAACATGAAATTATCACGAGGTCTATGGTCTTGACAAGACAAACTCAAAATTTAAGCTCGACAAATGACAAATAAATGGCAGGTGTACATGTTTAGATAGAATAAATACAGATTAAGAGTCCTTTGAATGTCATTAATTTCACTTTGTCAATGTTAATTGTTAGATACATTTTGAGGGAAGAAGAATTACGATCATTTTTTTACCTTAGGTATGGAATATTTTCCCTCTTGGTGTTTCTGTGTTATCCACTAATTTGCCATTGTCACCCAGTTATACTGTTATTTCAATTTTCCCCAATAATACATAATTTGAGAAGTTACTGGTTTGACATGGTACATACTGATTTGACCTGAGACTTAACACACTTTCCCAAGGTGGTTAACACCCCCCAGATTCAACTGTGTTTGTTGACAGTGTATGTGTCACTGGAGTGTTGTGAGCCTTTTCCCGGGAAATTCCTCTCCCACCGTGTCTCCAGGCCTTCCCCTTTCCAGTTTTCCCCAGTGTCCTCTATTCCTGTTATCAACTGAGGAACCACCTGCTGTGGTAGGCAGCCTCCTAAGGTGGTCCCCAATGATCCCTGACTCTTAGTATTCACTAACTTGTGCAATCACCTCTCCTTGAACCTAGTGACTTGCTTTTAATGAACAGAATGTGGACAAAGTTATTGGATGTCTCTTTCATGATTAGGTTATAAAAGACCATGACTTCTGTCTTGCTAGCAGGGTCTGTCTCTGGCTGGCTTTGAGGAACCAAGTTTCCATGTTCGAGAGCCCCATGTGGCCAGGAAACGAGAGCAGCCTCTGGCCAATGGCCAGCGAGAAACTGAGACTCTCATTCCGATAGACTAGGAAGAACTGAGTCACAACTACTAATGTGAGCTCGGAAGCAGATCCTGCCTCAGCTAATGTGACTGTGGTACCAGCTGACTTCTAGATAATAGCCTCCTGAGAGGCCCTGAAGAAGGGGACCCTGTGCCTAGGTTCTAAACCCACAGAAACTGTGAGATAGTAAATGTGTGTGGTTTTAAGTCACTAAATTTTGGGTTTGTTTGTTGTATAGCAATAGACAACACAACTACCGTGTCTTAGTGAACATACTCGGTAGCTCACTGCAGCTAAGTTTTGTGGTGAGTAGTAAAATAGTGCAGTGGGACTACAATTCTTCACACTGATGCCTTCAAAACATAGACTTCATACTCATTGGCAAGCTATGAGGAAGAGCTGACCCAGTCCGCAAAGAAACACGTGAAGTCTCTAAGACCTTCCTGCAAATACCTTTCCATTATTCATGGGCAAGAAATATTGACCAGTGTTTACTCTTTGGTATAGGATTGTAAGCTTTGAAGTATAAAGGTGCTATTTCTTTTTCCAAGGCAAGGTTTGGCACATACACTTACTGGGACTAGAGAAATATAAAATGGTTTTTATTCATGTCGTGAGTGCTGTATTCTTAGACACATCTCTCTGGTTTCACAGATTTTTTCACACCACTACATCATGTCAGCAGCTTCTTGAGTTCTAGACTTCGTGGTAGAATTGCTAACAATCCCGTTAGAGACTTCATAAAACTTAGAGGTAGGTGGTCTTATTACCAGTAGCTGATATGATCTGAAGACTTGTTCCTGCAACAGGGTTATATAATTTGTGAATTATGTTATCATTTACTCAGTTATCCACATTAATAGAGGGGAACCATGATGAAACTATTTAGTCAATAATCAAACACATTTTATTTTGAGATTTCATCGATTTATACATACATATTAGATCTCTCCTAGGTATGTTCAACCTAATATTAAGATCTTCTTGTTTCTTTGATTCATACCTAGTGCTGGTACAAAGAGAAGACAACCCAGCTGAGTAGAAGAGGGGAGTTAATTTGGTACTGAACATGTTTCATGGGTGGGACATGTGTGATTTATCAAGAATTGATTTATTTAAAAGGTCCCTAAGTAGTCTAGGACTTAAAACAACAATGGAAAAACAATAACAACAACCACCAGTAAGGCTTCTTTCCTTATTAGGTTAACAAGGATTTCTAAATGAATTACATCCAGGCAAGGTGATAGAGAAAATGGCTTATACACAGTTGGTGGGAGTATAAATTGGCATGACCTTTTTTTCTAGAATAATTTAACAACATGCTTTAACATTTTAAGTCCATTTCACGTCTAGGAATTTATGCCAAGAAAAGAAATCTGAACTTGCAAAGATTTTAAAAGAAGTTTATTGAAGCACTGTTTATAAGAATAAAAATTGACTGCAACCTAAATGTCTGTCAATAGAATGAAACACACGATGATATATACAAAATAGAGGCCACCATAGCCAGTTAAAGGGGAACACTTGTGTCATGGAAAGGCATTAGAAATATACTGTTTTGTTTTTTTTTTTTTGCTGTACGCGGGCCTCTCACTGTTGTGGCCTGTCCCGCTGCGGAGCACAGGCTCCGGACGCGCAGGCTCAGTGGCCATGGCTCACGGGCCCAGCCGCTCTGCGGCATGTGGCATTTTCCCGGACCGGGGCACGAACCCCTGTCCTCTGCATCAGCGGGTGGACTCTCAACCACTGCGCCACCAGGGAAGCCCTATACTGTTAAACTTTTAAAGCTAGTCAGTGAACAAAAGGGTATATATACTATGGCTCCAATTTTTCTTTTTTTAAGTCAACCTTGTATGTGCATAGATTAACACCTGAGAGATATATACGTACACCAAATCATAACAACTGGTTTTATTTAATAGAGGAATTATAGTGAGATTTTTTTTTTTTTTTTTTGCGGTACGCGGGCCTCTCACTGTCGTGGCCTCTCCCGTTGCGGAGCACAGGCTCCGGACGCGCAGGCTCAGTAGCCATGGCTCACGGGCCCAGCCGCTCCGCGGCATGTGGGATCTTCCCGGACCGGGGCATGAGCCCGTGTTCCCTGCATCGGCAGGCGGACTCTCAACCACTGTGCCACCAGGGAAGCCCTATAGTGATATATTTGAATATTTTCCAGTGAGGATGTATTATTTATCAGTCAGAAAAGATAGCTATTTTCACTTTGAAAAAATTCTAGACATTAATTTTTGCTTTTTCTGTTTTGGCCACTGAAAAAAAAATCAACCCATAATCATCTCTTTCTTCTTGTCCTCCAGGTGCTCATCTAGTTTTCATTCATTAGCTCAGCTAACATTTATTAAGCACCTATCATGTGTCCTGTGATAGTCACTGAATTAACAACAATAAACAAGAGTCTCTGACTCTAATGAAAAAGACACGTGAAATTTCACATGAAATAAAGTGTGTAAATGCTCCGTTAGAGCAGATGTAAGACAAGGTGGGGTGGAGGAGGGAGTGATCAATTTAAAATTATGGAACAATTCATGAATTTGTGCATCATCTCTGCGGGTATTTCTTCTACTACAAAAGTATAAATGCCTGGAGACTGATTCCATAACATACACTTTTAAAATAATCTCTTCAGTTTCCAGAATCTTGATGATGGTGTGCCAAGTGTTCAAAGAATACCTTTATGTTCAAGTTATTCATTTGCTAGAGTAGTGGGTTTTGAATTTTTTGGAATTCAAGACTAGAGTTCCAATACAAGAATATGCAGTGGCACGTTGGAATGGATTTAAAAATTTAAAGCACTCCACAAGTAAGCAATAACTTCAAGCATAGCAAGGTCTTAGGGTGTCTTTGAAAGTATCCAGGGTATCAAGATAAGCTAGTTCACATAGTTACCCCTGAGCACGGAGCCAGTGTTCAAGCAGAATGTTTATATTCTAATAACACCTCAGAGATTAGCTATATTTGTTTGAACACATATGTAATCCATATAGAATATATATGTAAATACACTCACATAAGCATATTTGGGAATCAGAGATTTAGTAACCATGCCCTCCTTTCATTACTGATTTGAAGTTTTTTATCTATCACAAAGGGCTAATTGTTCGGTAGAGCGCCTACCTCAGTGAACATTCCATCAGGACAGACATGAATAGGAGCTCGTTAAACAGCTTAAAGCAGACCAGAATCTGACAGCACACCTGGGAAGGGTGGGCTTCTGGCTCAGCTGTTTCAGTGGAGACCCTGTAAGGATGCAGAACCCTCAAAAACGTATTGTCTGTTTGCTTTCAGTAGAGCTAGTCAGTTCAGTTGAGATCTTTGTTGAGATTTTTTTAAGGGACTTCAGATAGCTGGGAGGAAAACTCATTGGGGTGTTTCATTCAAGGGGTACTTGCCCCAAAGATTTTTATACTTTACCCACAGAGTTTGACTTAATCTGCCACTTTCTTTATTTTCCTATCATTAATTAGATGACACACAGGTAGAAGAACAGACGAGGGAGAGAAGTAAAAGAAGACACGAGTGAAGAAGAGAAGAAAAAAACTGAATATGGTAGAAGGATCAGTTTCCCCGTCTATCACTATGAGAATTTTAGGATATTCATGGTCAATAGTGACCACACTTGAAAAAGATTTCTTTGGGATGAATCCCACTATGTGCGACTTGGGTGTTAAAAACAAGACAACAGGCCCCAAATGGGATAACTTATGCTAAGCCCCACATCACCAAACTGAGACTTAATTACAGTTTTGGCTCTCCCAGAAATGGAATCTTAAGCCAGGAATCTCCAGATTAGCTAATAATAACTAATAATCTCCAGATTATTAGTTACATAATCTGCCTGGTAGCTCCCTGCCATCCCCTAAAGGAAAGTAACCTTGCAATAAGCAACCCACTTTTTGGCCTAGTATAACTTCTTTATTCCTGCTCCCTTTTTTTTTTTTTGCGGTACGCGGGCCTCTCACTGTTGTGACAGGGGACACGGGTTCATGCCCCGGTCTGGGAGGATCCCACATGCCGGGGAGCGGCTGGGCCCGTGAGCCATGGCCGCTGGGCCTGCGCATCCGGAGCCTGTGCTCCACAACGGGAGAGGCCACAGCAGTGGGAGGCCCGCGTACCGCAAAAAAAAAAAAAAAAAAAAATTGTGTGACTTGCCAAAAAATGGATTGGTATTAATTATAAAAATTACATTAGAATTAATGCATTCATTAATGATCTACTAATCAATATCAATTGAAGGTTTATTATTTTAAGGAGGATGACCAATTAGCAGTTTGACACCATGAAGAAGAGATAACCAACTGACTGACGGATCCCCATCAAGTTTAATTTTAATTTGTTTTAAAAGTATCTTCTTGAGGAATGAGTTTAAATGCACACCACTCTTTCTCCTTTCAGCAAATGAATATATAAGTTGTTTAAAAAGCATATCTCAATGACCAAGAATGAAGTCTGGCGTATGTAACAAGAAATGAGCACATCTTCTAAATGGGCTCGATGGTATGGTCTAAGTTCTATTATATAGAATTTATATGGCCTAAATCTATAACTGGATTGCTCTTTAAATTAAATGAATTTGTATATCCGCTTTCCCTTAATGGAATCGGTTTTGATATACTCTTTGTTCGTGCTGTTACGGCTGCAGTCTAAGGGTTCTTTGTATTAACTTTTTAAAGTTACATCACAAAGGGGTTTTAAGATTTCCCAACAGGCTTCTATTTAACCAAAGCTTTTGATCTCAAACCTGCTGGGGACTAGTGAAATCCTTACCAATTCTCCAGGAACTTCTCACTATTGGAATTTGAAAAGACCCACCTGAAGGACTGAACTCCCAGTATGGTTTCAGCCACCCTTCAGATCACGCTATTCAGGCAGCTGGCGAGGGGGTCTAATGCACCCTTTGTGATCGGCTAAGCAGTCTAAGGTGTCCTTTGCATGAGTTGCACTCCCGAGGAAATAAAAACCAGGAGGACACAGACCTATATACCTTATTTCCTGCTATCTTCAGTTAAAGGCGGATTGCAGGGGGTCTGCTTAACATCCTTTGCTACCTAAATACCTTTTGGACATGGGAACTCAATAAAAGAACTTTCATTGCATCCATTACCCTACTGCGGTGCATAACAAATTAGATTTAAAAGGCTACTTTTTTCCCCCTTACAGCTATTTCCAACATTTTCTTTAAAATTTCAATTTAGTGTCTAGTGCCAGAATATTCTATATTTTAAAACTCTATAATACCAATTATGCCAACTGAACACTATTTCCAAAGAATTAGGCTTCTATTCTTATAGAAAAATTGTAGTTTAGAATTAAGATAAGGTAAAAAATAAAATAAAATGAAGATAAGTTAGAAAATTATGTTTAAAACAGGTTAAATATAAAACTATATATCACAAATATTGTTCTTGGATAACTCTTTTTAAAATATAAATGCATTAATTTTTTATTTGGCTCTAAATTCCCACTTTTTGAAAAAATTTGCATTTGAGGTTGAAAAATATCAATGCCACATATTAACCTATTTTTAGAAAGGGTGAAATAAAATTCTCAATGATAATATTTAAATACTTTTATGTATTTTATCTTAAAACTCCATTGTGCAGAGGTTTTAGGGCATGTAAACAACACAGGACACAGAAGGCAAATACAACTTTGTAAAGAACACAATATTTGCAGCTGTGTGTGAGAACAGATTTGCCTATGGACCACTTCTCCTGTGTAAATATTTATCTTTACCCTTCTATTAATGCGGTGTCAAACCTCTTTATAATTCAAAAACAATTTTTGGACTCTGTCTTGATAGAGATGGATATTACTGTCATTGCATCAGATGTTATGATCCCTGACAAAGCCTCAAATTAGCTATATGCCAAAGAACTAGAAAGAAATGTATAAGTATTTCCAGAAGCTGTAAAAGATTTGCCATTCAGTGCTCACTGCTTGAGGGCATACTCTCTCACACCACACATGTACCATCTATTACCAGACATTAGAGGCACTTGCTATCAGTATGTTTTTTTGTCCTCTTTGTGCTCTGGTGTAACTACAGAAAAGTAGCCTGGAACCATCTCAGTTCTGAATATGTGGTAGAGTGGTCAGGCTATGTTCAGTCTGGGTTTCAGAAACACTGTTACCACACCTGTAGAATATGACATAATTGTTCCATTTCTCGACTTATTAATTTTGATAAGCATTTGTTACACATCTGATTGGTAGATATTTATGAGTAGCTGCCTGATGGACTATTATGTTCTGCAGTTAATAATAACTGATTATAGGAAGACAAGATGCTATGAATTCTTTCTCTGGACAAAGAGGGGCTCAAAGACTTGCAGAACTGTGAGAATCATGGGAAATATGGAAAAAAAGATTTCCGATATTTATGAATAATATAGGTGTTACTTATGTTGTGTTACAGTAATCCCCTGCTTCTTTGTAAAAAAAAAAAAACAAAACTATTCATTTTTATTGCATAGATAAGAGACTTAATAAAATATTTCTCATGATCCCAAATTTATTCTCATTCACTTTTACTCACAGTGTGAGTAGTTAGAATTTGGGGGATGATTACTCTGCAATATCTATCATTTAAAAGATGTGGGCTTCCCTGGTGGCGCAGTGGTTGAGAGTCCGCCTGCCGATGCAGGGGACGCGGGTTCGTGCCCTGGTCCGGGAAGATCCCACATGCCGCGGAGCGGCTGGGGGCCCGTGAGCCATGGCCGCTGAGCCTGCGCGTCCGGAGCCTGTGCTCCGCAACGGGAGAGGCCACAGCAGTGAGAGGCCCGCGTACCGCAAAGAAAAAAAAGAAAAAAAAAAAAAAAAAAAGACGTGTATCACCTTTGATTAGAAAACTGTACTTCCAAAATACAGCCTGTAGAAATACTCACAACTTTATACTTAGAAGTCCACTAGTGTGTGATGTATGAGAGTAAAAATTGTAATCACTCTAAATGTCCACCAACATGAGGTTGCTAATAAGATACTGCACATCCATGGTAGCAGCACTGTCGTGGTTGCATGCCTACCAGTGCCAGGCAGTAACTCCTCATCCTGGGTGACAACCATTTCACGGAGGTATTGTTAATATCACACCTTACAAGTTGAGAAAGTGGATTACAGAGAAAATAAGCAACTTGTCAAAGTCAGAGAATTACTAACAGTGAAGCTAGGATTCAAACTCAACCAAGACATTTGGCTGCAAAGCCATAAACTTAACCCACTAATATTTGTATATTTTATAGAACACTCATATAACCCACTAATATGTGTGTATTCAAAGAATGAGATAGTTTTAGAGATCATGAAATGAAAAAAGTCTAAGAAATATTAGATACAGTTTGGTAAAAATTATGTCTGTATACATTAGAATATGGAGAGAAAAGTTTGAAGGACTATTCACCAGGCTGTTTATATTAAAATGTCTGTGGTTAGACTTTTATTTTCTACTTTATATATTTCTTTAATATTTAGATGTCTTATAACTTTGTATAATAAAAACAATACAGTTCTTTAAAATATCAACATATAAGTAGGAGAATCAATAAAATTAATAAATTATTGTATCAACATATGCAGCATTATTTCAAGATCTCAAGTGCTGGCATTCAATTTGGCCTTTTTTAAACAAAGCATAAATAAATTATATCACATAGGATTTTCATACTACGGACATTAATTATTGCAGTCTGTTTTGGGGGAGGATGATGTTCTATGGTGAAGAAAGCTACACCACCGAGACTTTTTTCCTTGTGTAAGCAAGTTTTGCAAGTGACTTGTCTTATAACTATTGAATAAAAGTCCTGTTTTATCAATAGAGTTATACATATTTTTATTTCACATTCTTTATATTAGAACACAATTATTTATTCTTTTAAAGGAGGATTGTCACAATGTTTCTAATACATAAAAACGCTTCCTACTTTTGCATTTGTAAACTGCTTCCGTGGGTAGACATTGCATCCAGGTTCCTAAGGTCAGGAAAAAAAATCTGGGCATTTTATTCTGAAGTTACAAATGATACTTGATACACCACTGGGCTAAACGCAGGATTGGGCTGGCTCTAGCTTTACATCTTGCATTTCAGCATTGAAAAAAAAATCAGTCATGGGTAACGCTTTCAAAAATGTTAATCCCAATTTTTGCTTATGGATATCACATGATTTTAAAAGGTAATAAAGAGCATTCTCAGTAGTCAAGGGTGAGTCAAGGAAAATGGCATCTGTGGGAATAAGTCAGCCAAACAAAAACTTGACCCAACACCAAGCTCATTGTCAGAATCACAGCTGCCGCATCAACCAATGAGACCTGAAATGGAGGCAGCCAGGAAGTCAGGTGCCGAGGCTGGAAAGCCTGTTCCAGACCCATTGGCAGTTGGCCCTTCAGCTGCTGTACAGCCCCAGGAAGGGCCCAGGGGGCTGGATCTGGTTTTCGACCACAGGAGGAAAGTGAAGTGAAGTACAACCAATATTGTCAACAGCGAGACTGTCAAGTTAGTGCTGATAATATATTCATGGGGAGATGTATTGTTTTGCTCTTCGGGTTCTGTGGGGAAGGAGAGCCAAGGGAGAATGTACATAGCCACTCTGAAAGCATAATCTACCTCCTGCTCATAGAAACTAGTGATGGTGGCTCAGGCTTCCTTTTACTCTCGATTCCTTCTAGTAGCATGTCTTATTTACTAAGTAGAATCTTGAAAAATATGGACAGAAGTGAATACCAGGTTTAAAAAGGAGGTGTGGTTAAAGGAACATGATACTCAGATTTTAAAAAGAAAATGGATTTTTGAGTTTGGCATTATTAACAGAGAGCTGTCATGTTCTTTTCCTTCAATAGAGAAAAGAAGTGACCCAGAACAGAAAATAAATGACCCGTGCTGTGATTAGCAACTCACTGTGTTTGTTTAGTGTCAAGAATGCTGCTAGGATTTAATAAAAATTTACAATCATAGATCACCTCCCCAAACAAAAGCAAATAAGCAAAGCACACATCTTTAAGGTAAGTCATCTTCTAACACCTTTGAAGCTAAGGATTGTCCTGCTTGCACAGAGCAGGCATTTCGTAAACGTTGAAAACTGAATATGACTCGCTGAACCTTGAGCTTGTCTTTGCAGTCTGTGTCCCTCCCAGATAGACACCCAGTTGTATGGCCTCCAGATTCATATTATTACATTCTCAGTTCGGTGCTGAGACTTTATATAAAAACTTTATGAAAACCTTTCTTAATGATAAATACATTCGTTTCGTCCACTGTAGTGAATAGCACCTGGTGTGGGACCCTGAACATAGTATGTTCTCAATAAATGCTTGTTAAATTTAATAAAAGTCACTAGGAATTGTGAGACATTATGGGAAGTTTGAAAGGCATTATATGTTCTTAAATTTAATGGGTGCTCCACAAACACAAATGAAATAGAAATATACTCACATATACATAACTTAAAAACCCATCATAAACACATACAAAAACAAGAGGCATTTGTAGTGAGTGGCCAGAGGTTAACTTTTCAACATGGTTCTGAAGGAGGAGATGGATAGAACTGATAACAGCTAACATTCATTAAACACTTACTATTGGCCAAGCAAGATGTTAATTGCTTTAGATGTATTGATTATCTTATTTAATTTTCACTGCAACCTTAATGTAGGTGATATTATTTTCATTTTACAGATATGAAAACTGGGGCTTAAATTGTCAAAATAGTTGTCCCAGATTAGTAGGTGTGGGGGGGGAGGGGCAAGCCAAACTCTGCAGCCAGAAAATCTGGCTCATTGGCCCCATATAAAGACATATGCTATGATCTGAATGTTTGCTTTATGCTCTCCCCCATCCCCCATCCCCTCCCCACCCCCTCGCCAAAGCATATGTTGAAATCCTAACGCCCCAAGTAATGGTGTAAGGAGGGAGGGCCTTTGGTTATAAAAGTGGAGCACTCATGAATGGAATTAGCGTCCACATGAGAGAGACCCCAGAGAGCTCCCTATCCCCTTCCACAGGTGAGGACTCAGCTGGAACCGGGAAACAAGCCTTCACCAGAACCTGCCCATGATGGCACCCTGATCTTGGACATCCAGCCTCCGGAACGGTGAGAAATAAATTTCTATTATTTATAAGTTACCCCGTCTATGGTATTATGTTATAGCCTTCCAAACAGACTAAGACAACACGTGACAACATGGAAGAATGGTAACCTTACAGTCATAAGTCTCGGAGTTTTGGAGAATCGTTCAAGGATAACCACAACTGTACGTTTAAGACTCAGTTGAGAACCGAAATATCGTGAGTGTATCTCTAGAGATCCAGTTATCTTTTGTTTCTTTTTTTTTTTTTTTTGCTGTACGCAGGCCTCTCACTGTTGTGGCCTCTCCCGTTGCGGAGCACAGGCTCCGGACGCGCAGGCTCAGTGGCCATGGCTCACGGGCCCAGCCGCTCCGTGGCATGTGGGATCTTCCCGGACCGGGGCACGAACCCGTGTCCCCTGCATCGGCAGGCGGACTCTCAACCACTGCGCCACCAGGGAAGCCCCTATCTTTTGTTTCTTTAATAGCCAGTGTTTTTACTGTGGAGTGTTGCCATCCTTGTGACATTCTCTGGCCCTGATTGTACTTCTCTTGCTGCTTCTCACACACACAGTCTCACCCCAGCCTCATTTCTCCCTTAGACTTCTGACTAATCACAGCTTCCTTTGCTCTGTGGTCTCAGCTCACTGCCTTCTTCCTGAATGGATGCCTGAATGGAGGCCTCTGAACCTCTCTCCTCACTGGCCTTCCCTGATGCCTCACATTCACACACGTCTGGGACTGGCTTGCAGATCAGCTGGCATGTGGTCTTGCCCGTGGTGAGGAGCTCTGTCTCCAAGCCACCTCAGGGACCCTGGCCCTGACAGGAGAACAGGAGCCTTAAGGTACAGGGCTGATCTCATTTAATTGCCGTGGCCTGGTGTGATGGTTAATTGTATACGTCAGCTTGGCTAGGCTGGGGAACCAAGAGTTGGTCAAACATCAGGTTAGATGTTCCTGTGAAGATATTTTTTAGATGTGATGAATATTTAAATTAGTAGACTTTGAGTAAAGCAGATTACTCTCCATAATGTGATTGGTCCTCATCCAATCAGCTGAAATCCTTAAGAGAAAATACTGAGGTCCTCCTAGAAAGAAGGAATTTTACCTCCAGACTGCCTTCCGACTCAAGATTCAGCGTTAATTCTTCCTGGATCTCCAGCCTGCCACCTGCCCTGCAGATTTCAGACTTACCAGCCCCAACAATTAGCTGCTTTCCAAGTAACCATCAACAAGTGACTTGATTTCCTTAAAGCTCAGGGTCTGACTTGGCAGGATACTGTGATAATTAGATGTGATGAATTATATTGTGATAATTAAATATTGTGAGATTCATTGATAATTAAGTGATCATTTTATGTACATAAATTGCCTGACATCTAGTAGATGCTGAATAAAAATAAGTTTCTCATCCCTTTCTCTAGCTAAAATTATACTAAGCCATTCTACTTGTTTTTTATTTCACTGGAAATGCTAGCTTTAGATATAAGGGAGTTTTTCTTATGATTGACTGATATTTCATGTGCCAACTCTAAGCCATCTCATGTTTATTTATTAAGGTATTCTTAGTGTTGCCACTCATTTCTCAGATCGACTAGTTAGTTTCAATTCTTATTGTCTCTCATTATATTGAACGCAATGCATTTTCTTACCAGAGGTCACTATCTTTATGAGCCTTCAATCCTGCTCTGTTAGGGTTCTCCAGAGAAACTGAACCAAGAGAATGTGTATATATACATAAAGAGAGAGATTTACTTTAATTGTGTTTATGATTTCTATTTACTGGGTTTCATTTTGTCATTTTTTTCCTATTCTTATTTAGATTAATTGCTTTTTCTTTTTTGTTGTTATTCAATGGGAGTTATATATTCTACTTCTTCAGTGGTGCTCACAAGTTTTTAACAAGCACACTTGACCTATCTGTTTTAATTTCCAAACACTACACTCTTCTACCATCAATATATTATTTTACTTCCCCTTTGTTTTTATCCCCTAAACTAAGTCACTGTATTTTACCTCAGTGTTTACTTAGACTTACACACGTATTTACCAGTTTCTTTGAGCACCGCCTTTTGTACCTCTCCTTTATTCTAAGTCGATGTTCTTTTTACAGACGTACATCCTTTGGTGGTTCTTTCAGTAAGAAATCTGAGGATAGTAAACTCTATCAGTTTTTATTTTTAAAAAAATCCTTACTTTTTTGATCACATCCTTAATCTTTAATTATAATTGATGTGGGTATAAAATTCTAAGTCAACAGTTGTTTTTTCCCATAGCACTTTGAAGATATTATTCCATTTCCTGCTGACTCTATTTTTGTTGATGAAATCTCTGCTTTAGCCTAATTGCTGTTCTTTAGGTAATCTGAGTTTTCTTTCTAGTTGCCTTTAATATGCATGTCTTTTAAACTTTATTATTATTTATTTTAACTATGACGTGTCCAGGTATGGATTTATTTTCATTTATTTCATTCCTCTGTGACTCCTTTTAGATCTATGTTTGACCATCTCATTCTTTCCTTCATGTCTTTTAGCATTAAAAAAAATTGCAATTTCTCTGTACTAATTGGAGATAATTTTCTTAGCTATGTTTTCTAGTTCAGGCATGAGCTCTTTAGCTACTGATTAGCTCATCCATTGAGGATTTTCATGAACAAATTTCTCATTTCTGCATGCTTAATTTGTTTATTTTTCAAATTTGCCTTTCCTTTTTTCATTATGTTCTGTTCTTTTTATAGTTATTCCTTTTTTAAATCTTTTTTATCATTTTAAGTATCTTTATTTTGTATTGTCTTTCAGATTATTAGATTAAGGTATTAAGCATACTAATCTTTATGTTTGTTGTGTCTTCTGACTCTCTCTTACGGAAAATTGTTTTCTTGTGTGGCTCGTCACTCCTGTATTGTGAGCTTTTTTTCAGCTGTAGGATTCTTGGGCACCCCAGGCAGTGTCAGCAGTCCCTAAACACAGGTTTGGGGTTTCCTCTTGTCAGGTTCATTTCCCTTTTTTGTACATTAGATTCTTGAGATTTTCAGATAACACAAATGCACACTCTACTCTTGCATAAGGCACATTTTTGGGAGTTTAATATTTGCTGACTTTTTTACCTTCCTCTGTAACAAGCAGAAACAAATGTCCTTGTTGCTTACCTAAACCAGTATCTCCCACAGTTGCTGTGAGGTCAGTCATGAGTGATGAGGTCCTGCAGCTCCCATCTCCTCCCGACCCCTGAGCCCCAAGGCTGCCACAGGGATGTTTGTGCTTGTGTTCACCTTCGTGGACCAGCCCTGTGTGTTCCGCTCTGCCACACCCAGGTCCGGGAGGGGAAGGACGGGCAGAGGATGAGACCCCCCAACACCAGACCTGCCTGCAGGAGAGGACGTGTGTGGGTACAGCTTCCTCCGTGTGCCCCACTGTACCTGTGTCTCCGGCTTCCTCAGCTGCCCGATGGTCTTCAGCCTCTGTCCCCGTTCTGTCCCTCCCAGCAACTAGTGTCACGTCCTGCATGCCCTGGGCTGCTTCTCATTCTGTCACCTCAGCTCTGTATCCTTCCGGTCTCAGGGAATGGGGCCTACTCGCCCGAACCTGGTCTCTGAGCCCCTGGACCAGCTGTCTCCCGTGGTTCCGGCCCACACATGACCACGCCTCGGCAAGCGCCCCCTGCCCCAGCAGCCTCAGGTGTGGTTCACGGGAAGGCCTGAGAAGGGCCCAGGTCTGTGCTCAGGACTCAGAAGCCTGCCAGTCAGCGGTCCCCAGCCTGGGACGTGGCAGGAGGCTGGGCAAGTGAGCGCTGTGGATGGACTCTCGGGTTGCCCACCTGCAGAAGGATAGAGATTGGAGGTCCCCCTGTTTTACAGGTGCCCGCAGACCTGGATGTTATGAAGTTGTACGTAACGTGAACACTTTGTAATGTTGATTGATTGAATGTAAGACAATTCATCTAAAAAAAAAAAATGTTTCCATGTTGCGAGAAACAAGAATCCCATTATTACTATTATTAATTTTATTAAAACAGTATTAATCAAAAGAGTGCTACCATTATTACCATTCTTGCCATGCCTATGCCATTTTAAGAACAAACATCCTCAACTAATTTGAGTTGCAACTTTTCCATAGTGTTTTTGGATGACTGGTTTCTGTATTTTAGATTATGCCTATAGCATAGAGACAGAAAGAAATAAGTTGTACAGGTTTACATTAGACAGACACCATTTTGACTTCCTTTAGGCAAAATAGTATCAGAATTTTATCACTAGAGTTCTTGAATGTTAATTTTTTTCTCCACTCCTTTGAGATCCCCATTTTAATTTTTAACAACTTCCTCCCTTCTCCACTTCTATTATAACACAAAAAGGAGGAAGAGGTGAGAGGAAGATGGTAGAGAATCTCTGAGAATTAACAAAAGGAAAAAATAGTAAGTAATAAATTGGCAGAAGGGAAGGAAATAAAAACAAAATTAAAGGGAGTAAATTTTCAAGAGTGGAGAAAATAATATGATGGTATCCCAAGGAACATGAATAAAGAAGCTATGGGTCAAAGAAAAGAGAAAAGGAGTGAGGGGTGGGATGCTGGGATGGAGAAAGCATGAAGCATTGTGAGTGATGACGAGAGAAACAGAACAAGTATCATTTGTGCCTATTGTGTGCTGGAAGAACAGTAGGCACATTTCATCCACAGCTCATATGTAGAGTCAACAAATGTATGAACCATGAATGATTATCTCATTTGATAAATCAAAGAAGTCAGAGAAATTAAATACCTCATCCAAGATCTGAGGAGTTAGTAAAAACCTGAGTCAGAATTCATGCACAAATCTGTGTATTTTCACCAAAAACTGGGGCAGGATTGAAAAGGTCACTCTCCACCCACTGTGTGGAACAGAGGACAGATGCCCCTGCTTCTTTCTTCTTTTCTTTGCCAGCTAATTACATGTCTGATTAGTGTAGGACAAAGGAAAATGTGCAGAAGAGAAGCCTGACAAGGTTGAGAAGGAAATGGCCCGGGAGAAAGGAAGATGATTCATTGATAAGCTCTTTGTCCTCTAGAAATGCAATAGGCCTCCTAGGAGGAGAGACTCAGTGTCTTGGGGGGCAGCTCCGGCCTTGAGGGAATTGTCACCCAGAGGTGACTGGGCAGAGAAGTGCTGGAGCATTTGCAGACTTCCCTACCTCAGCAAGCCACAAAAAAAGTGCTATAAAATGTCTTTGATTCTTCCTCCTTTTCATTCATACTATTATATACCGGCCTGTCCAACATTGCCCTTTAAAACCAGGCCACCTTTGGAGCAGTGAATTAACCATGTGGTGTTTCTTGAGCATCTAATCCATGGAATAGGATCCCATGTCGTACTTGTTTAAGACTCAGTACAACTTAAATAGGTTTTGCTGCATTATTCACCCCAAGTAAAATCTCCAAGAAACCAAAACAGAATTATACAGCAATTTAAAAGAATACTATTTTCCCACTAATGACGCCTAGTATCATGTCTCCATATTGCTGGTAATGGAATGAAAGTCAGGTCAGATACACGGTGAGGTCAACTCACCTTGTCATTAAAGTTCAAAAAATCAAAAGCCCTTTCTTTAAAAAAATTTTTTTTTAATTCTTGCTCATTTTTATCACCATTTCCATTGTGTGATTTTTTTTTTCAGAGTTGAAAATAAAGGTCATTTTTAATCCCCAACTTCTAGTTTAGTGTTATCTCAAATCAGCTCTTGATATACACATCATTTAAAATTGTCTTTTCTAGTTAGAGGCAAGTGTGGCGTTTTCAATGAAGAATGAGGGTTTCATTCGACTCTCTCTTAGGTGCATGTAGAGCCTTCTAAACATTTCAGAGCGTGGGTGGACCTCCCTCTATAAATCGTAAATTGCCCATGCTTTTGAGCTCCCTTTCTCTTTTAAAGCTACCTAGGTTAAAAATTAAGCCCCTACAGTGAAGGGCACCTGTATTTGCTTGCCCTATTACGCAGCTATACTGAAATGCTTTACAGCTGTCTAAATTAGCATAATTAAATCCACATCAATTAAAAACCTCAATCACCTCTCTCCCCTTCACATGTAGATGATGACATTTGTCTAAGGTGGGAATTAACAAGAGAACTTTTTAACAGTTGAAGATCTGGCTCAAAAAGAGGGTAATAGGATTGGTCTATTGTTCCGGATTCACCTAAGACGGGGAGCAGTGGTCAATGAGAGCTATTTGGCCAAAGTTGCCTGCAGTTTGCATTTCAATGCTGTTGGCAGCAGGGCCAGCCATTCGAGATGCGCATTTTACAGCAGCCCTCTCCTGCTACCGCTCTTTATCCCCCAGTAATGAGGGTATACAAAGCGCCATTCTGACTTTGGGGGTGGTGGTTGTTTTTAAACTGGGGAAGTCTGGTGGACCTCAGGATAGTGACAAGCCTAAACCGTGTGGTGCTGGCAGAGAAAATTCCTGGAGATGAAAACTGACATGGGGTCCAGGGGTTAATTTCTGGAACAGACAAATTTGCATACAAATGAAAAATGATGGGATTTCCGTTCTCCTAAATTTTCAATGTCATCAGCATCAAACAGCAGCCCTGCTCCCTTGCTGTTTGAAGAATATTCATTACTATAGAAAAAGGGGCACCTTGTTTGGTGTTCAACTGAATGCAGGTCTATGACTCAATTTGTGAAGCCTCATCTGGAGGGTGAGTTTTCTGTGCATCTTCTTAATACTTCTAAGTATGGCTTGAATGATATTTATTTTTATAATCCTAAACTTTTCTGAATAAACATTGAATGGGCTGTGGTTGACTACTTTGAGCATTTACCTTTTCACCCTCATGAGCTGTTTACCCATATTTAGCTGACCTTTCTTTTTTATAATATCACAGAGGATGACATTTTGGTCTATGTTAAGTTACTGGATTCGAGAGACGGGACATGACAATACTAATTTCTCCAAAGCACATGATATTTCTCCATTTTTTATTCTTTTAGTTATTTGTTTTTTTCACATTTAAAGACAGTTGTTTTTAGATTAGATTTAGGTTCTCAGCAGAATTGAAAGGAAGGTCAGAGAGTTCTCATAACCCCCTGTTGCCATCCCTGTTCAGACTGTCTCGTGATCAACATGCCCCACCAGAGTGGTACATGTGTTACAACTGATGAACCTACACTGACACGTCGTAATCACCCAAAGTCCATAGTTTCCTTTAGGGTTCACTCTTGGTGTTCCACATTCTATGGGTTTGGACAAACGTATAGCGACATATATCCATTCTTATAGTATCATGTATCATTATAATATCAGACGTGTAGGGTATCATATAGTTCCATTGCCCTAAAAATCCTCTGTCCTCTGTTTATTCATCCCTCTCTCCCCCTCAATCCCTGGCAAGCGCTGGTTTTCACTGTCTACGTGCTTTTGCCTTTTCCACACAGCCTTTGGATGGAATCATACAGTATGTAGCCTTTCATTTTGGCTTCTTTCCCTTAGTAATATGCACTGAAGTTTCCTTCAGGCCTTTTCATGGCTTGATAACTTGTTTCTAGTGCTGAATAATATTCAATTGTCTGGGTGTACCATAGTTTATTTATTCATTCACCTACTGAAGGACATCTTGGTTGCTTCCATTAAATGCTTTTTAATGACAATTCATATCTGCTCTTTTGTTATAAATTTACTTATTTTATTTTTGGCTGCGTTGGGTCTTCATTGCTGTGCGCGGGCTTTTCTCTGGTTGCGGTGAACGGGGCCTACTCTTGGTTGCGGTGCATGGGCATCTCATTGTGGTGGCTTCTCTTGTTGTGGAGCATGGGCTCTAGCTGTGCGGGCTTCAGTAGTTGTGGCTCACAGGCTGTAGAGCACAGGCTCAGTAGTTGCGGCACATGGGCTTAGTTGCTCCGCGGCATGTGGGATCCTCCCAGACCAGGGATCAAACCCGTGTACCCTGCATTGGCAGGCAGATTCTTAACCACTGCACCACTAGGGAAGCCCCCTGCTCATTTTTATAGTGTTACAAAAATATAAGTATGCAGAAAGAAGAAAATAAAAATTATTCAAAGTCTCAGTTCTTAGACACCACTGCCAGTTAATATTTTAGTGTATATTCTTCCTCAACCCCCTTCTTCAAAGTTTCCATACTTTGAAACTGTCAGCCTATTGAAGGCAGGGATGCTTCCCGTTGCCATAGCAAAGCCTACCCTTTTTAATTAGCTAAGCCTGCCCTCAAGTTAATACTGCTAGAGGCATGTTCTTATGAGTCAGTCTCTCTCCTTTCCCTGCTGTATCACTAGCGATCAAGAAGACCCTAAATAACTTCTTGAAACCCCTAAGTCTTCTTTCTTCCAAAATATGGATCTCTCTAGATACTGTGTCTAGATGCTGCCGTAAATTAGTGACTATTAGAGTACATCAAAACTCTTATTTAACTTTTAGGACAATACTGAAATATTTACATTTTTGTAATGAAACAGAAAGTACTTTGCTCAGTTCCTCAGCTCTTCAGAACTGTGGGATGCCTCAAGGGACACGCCTGACAATACTCACCTTTCGGATTTGCCTGCAACTTCTGTGGGGAACAGTTCGTGATACTTTCTACTGGGTCATGGAATGTTCTTCAACACTTTACTTCTCTCTCATGGATGAGATGCCTCCTTGGCAGTTTATCATTTTTTTTTCTCTCTCTCTCTCTCTGAACTATTAATAAGAAAGAAAGGAATGATGCATAAACTTTAGAAATCTCATAAAAGGAAAAGGTCCAACTTTCAGGATATGAAATAATTGAGAAATCCCTTAAAGAAATAGCACTACAGCAGCTAAATTGCTACGATATATAACCCAGAAAGGCAATATAATAATGCGCATGGGAATAAAATATATCTGTTTTAACCTGGAACTTCACATTTGTATACAGTCTGGTCATATGCAGCTCTGGTACAATAAGTACCTTTAACATATATGTGAGTTTATCAGAAATACCTTTAAGGTTTTTGTCGATTAAGGTACCTTTATTGTAATTATGACTTGCTGAAGGGGAATTTTGAGGCAATAAACAACATATCTCAAAGCCCAGATGTCCTGTTTAGACAAGGAGTTTTATATTGATTCTAGTCTGCCTTCACCTAACCTCGTGTAGCAAATATTACAAAGACATAATTAGAAAATTTGGTACAATATTTAGCCCTGGTCGCTGTGTGATGGAATTGTTTGACTGCTGAGTAACTGAAGCTTGTTTGCATCCCAGTGTGTAGTGAAAGGCAAACTTCAAAGAAAATATTATATCTCCCAACTCCAGCTCCTGAGAATCTTGGAAGTATAATACAGCAAGGCTTAAAACTCCCTGCTGTGGGAAGGGCAATTTGACACTGAAACTAGTGTTAAATCACTATTGAAACACTGGTTTGCAAAAGAGTCCTTATTAGATAAATATAGTTAAAGCCTTAAAAGGCAGGAGGAAAATACACCCAAGTCATAGGGAAAAAAATGGGGGAGAAAAGTCTTTCAAGTTGGACAGTATGTGTTGACAAAATTTGGAGATTTTAAAACATGTATCTACACATTTATTTTATAAATTGTACATAAGACTGGCTCCTTTTCCAGTGCAAAATCAAATATTTAGATTTGCAAAAACCTATGGAAGCCAGATTTTAGACAAAAAGGGATTTTTTTGTCAGACTGTCAGTCTCTGAATTTCATCACAATCTGTTCAGCTGTTTTGTCGCAGGCGGGCGTAAAACGTACTGGGCAAGTGTGTGTTTGTATTTATTATTAAAACGGGGATGCTAAATCCTGCTTTCTAACAGTCTTCACATTCTTTAAGTCTGTGATGGTCACAGGGAAGCAGATCCGTGAAGTGCAAGTATGAGAGTCATACATGGAGGAGGAGGGAGAGAGGGGTGTGACAAACACCGACAACCAACACCTCTTTGCGATAGAGGGTTTCGAACCTTTAAAAAAATGACCTTGGCATGTTGCCTCACTAACTTCTTCTGAACCTATATGTACTTATTCTTGTCTGGAAGAGGGATGAGGAAATGGTTTGCTGGTGACAGATCTAAATGTTTCATTTAATTGTCCTGATTTCTTTTCCCATTCTCTGCACTAATCTAAAAATGAGAACTTGGGTTGAAAGTTTCAACATCATTTAATATCCATGTATAATTGTATACAAAGATTGACTAAGGGAATACTAAAGCTAGAATCTGAACCTCTAGTAGGTGGGACAATATAGTAAAGAACAAGCAAGCAACAAACAAATAAATACCAAATCTTAGGTAAGTGCATGCTTGCAGAGCTAACTCTTCTAGCTAGGGCTTTTTGATACAGTTACATCCAGAAGAAATGAGATTTGAGATGATATTTCCCTATATAAGTAAATCTCTTTACAAAAGGAGAATAATACATTTGTTCCTAATCAAATTGACAAGGATAGAGCAAGCATTTGAGGTCTGTGTTCATATTTTCAAGAAGTACAATGGAAATTTTACCTTTAACCGAGTATATTAGTCAGCTAGGGCTGCCATAACAAAATACCACAGACTGAGTGATTTGAACAACAGACACTTATTTCCTCACAGTTCTTTCTGGAGGCTGGAAGGCCAATATCAAGGTGCCGGCAGCGCTAGTTTCTGGCGAGACCTTTCTTCCTGTTTTATAGGCAGTGGTGTCTTGCTGTGTCTCAACATAAAATTTCTTCTGCGTTTGAACAGAGCATCTCTGTATCTCTTCCTCTTCTTATAAGGGCACCGGTCCTATGGGATTAGGGTGCCACACTTAGGACCTCATTTAACCTTAATCACCTCCTTAAAGGCCTATCTACAAATACAATCACACGGGGGTGTTAGAGCTTCCCCATCAGAATCTGGGGGATGCGATTCACTCCATAACTAAAATAACACACAGCCTCCCTGGAACTCCAATTTCTTTGTTTCTTACTGGCTTTACATCAACTCATTATAAGACTGCATATTCTGCTCAGAACTTTTGATTTTGCAGTTTTATGTTTCTGATTAATAAGGCATTGGAAAAATAAATACTATTGTTCCATAAATGTGGTTTGGTATACAAATTATTTCGGAATGTAAGGTCTTTGGAGAAAAATCATTAAAGAAATTCTCGGTGATTAAAAGAGGCTGAGAGTCTCTGGAGAGAACATTACCTGCTTGAAGAGGTGAATTCAACTAGGGAGTCTCAAGATCACTTCCAGGTCTCAGAGCTATGAGTTTGTGAATTCATTCAGTTGCATAATACAGTTGCATCCCAAATTATGTAGTATTGAGAACCCATTGAAATATGGCAAAGTAGTCTTCCCTCCAGAATTTTAAGGAGTATTGCTGATAAATTTACAAAGAAAAATAAAATTCCCAGGTTTGGTTTGTGCACCTGTGGCAGAGACTGGCTGGTTAGATGCTTGTTAATCCCATTTCTTTTTTCTATGCACACAGGGACACTCCATTTCCCAGCTTCCTTTAGATTGGACCATGTGATTAGGTCCTGGCCAATTAGAAATTGATGGAAATGATGCACAGCACTTCTAGGACTGGACAGAACTGTCTGTGTGATCTTTCATGATTTCTCTTCTCTTTTGGTAGGAACAATGGAGACCAGTGTGGAAGTCATACAATACAAAGAGCCTGGATCCCATAGGCACCACTTGAAAGAGGCACCCAGAAAGCCTTTCTGACTTTTTTGGGAGCAATGAATAAATTTTTATTCATTCATTCATATTCAACAGCCCCCATAGGGCTGTTGCTGGTTTACACTGTGTTTCTGAGTATTACGTGTCTACAGTCATCTGTCTACCACAGATAAGGTCCAGTTTTGTTAAAAATATTAAAACCTCCATCTAAGACCATACTCCTGTTGCAGTAGCTACTAGATCGTCGACAGTTGTAGGTTGCCATTTTGGAGCTGTGATCACTTAGGTCAGACTTGCCAGGCTTACGCCAATTTGTGTGACTCGTCTCCAATTCCCAGGGAAGATGACACTGTGCAGGATCTGGCATCCAAAGTCTAGAGTCACAGACGGACTAACAGAGTCTGTGCGTTCTATCAGAACACCAAAGATGATGCTAAGTATTAGGAAGTGAGCATTAGCACATATTGTTTGTGGGAGTGTACGTTGTGCTAAATGTTCGGTAGTACAATCTAGTAATATGTACCAAAATGTGAAACACATCTACACTTTAGCACAATAGTTGTACTTTGGGGACTTCATCCTAAAAATACGAGTGATCATTTACATGTAATGACATCAACTGTAGCCTTCTTTTTTTTAAAATTGGGGTATAGTTGCTATAAAATGTTGCGTTAGTTTCTGGTGTACAATGAAGTGAATCGGCTATATGTATACATACATGCCCTCCCTCTTGGACCTCCCTCCCACCCCCACCCCCCCATCCCACCCATCTAGGTCATTAGAGAACACCGAGCTGAGCTCCCTGTGCTATACAGTGGGTCCCCTCTAGCTATCTATTTCACACATGATAGTGTATATATGTCAATCCTAATCTCCCAATTCATCCCCTCCTTCCCCCACCACGTCCACACGTCTGTTCTCTACGTCTGCATCTCTATTACTGCCCTGCAAATAGGTTCATCTGTACCGTTTTTTCTAGATTCCACATATATGCATTAATATATGATATTTGTTTCTGAGCCTTATTTTAATAGCAATACCCATCATTAAAGGATTGGTTAAATGAGTCATGATATATTCATGTAATGCAACACTACACAGACTTTGAATAAGATAAGGTAGACCCACCTTAAAAAGCTGTCATAAAAAGCTGTCCATGATAGAATGTAAAGTGAACAATGCAGGTTGTAGAACAATATACATAATTTTAGTTTATCTAATATGCAGGATATAGAGCAGTACATATAATATTCTATCCAGTGTTTTTACAAAGCCTTCTACGACATAATAATATACTAGAAGTACATATCCCACATGTTAAAAGAAGTTACATCTGTGGGATAGGATGGAAGCAAGGGGAAAGGCATGATGGAGGTAGCGCTACACTGTATACTTTGTATTTTCAATTTTTTAAATTAGTGTGTAGTTTTATCATTTCTTCATCTGTAAAATAGTGAAGTAAAAATAGGTGGAACCCTATGAAACTGTCATTTTTGTAAGTCAAAAATGGTACAATATCAACACTTTAGATGGCTCACCTCTAGAACCTACCATTTGGTTGTTGGGAGAATTAAATGAGCTAATTCATGTAGAACATTAGGATGATGCCTCGAATATTGTAAAAGTGAAATAAGTGTTAGCTCTTACTGCTCTTTTTATTATCAATGCTTTACATTTCCAATATTCTTTCACATTCACTTTCTAATTTAGTCCTGGGACCCCCCTCTTGGGATAGGAAGGGCATGCAACATCACCCACAGGTTCAAAAGAGCTCTCTCCAGCATTTTGCTCTGTTTACATATCACGCCATTTGCTTCTCAAAACAAGCCCAGATGGAATGTATTTAAGTCTACTTCACTTATTTAAATTAACTGATGAAATAAAAAATAATTTGTACATGTTTGACATTTTCTCCCAATACATAAAGTTATGTGTTATCCTCACATGGATATTTTAATCAATGAGATGCACAAAAGAAAAATTTGGAGCCCTTGAATTATAGGATACAACTCAATGATCATGTCCTTCTTGAGAAATCCTGTGATTCCTGGGGGCAGATTTTGTTGCTCTGTCCTCCAGGCTCCATAGCTCTTTGTTCATATCTATTAATATAAAGAGATATTTTGTAAATGATACATGTAGTATCAGTATATTCTTTATTATCTTTGATTTCTCCAAACCTGGCAGAGTCTCAGGCAAAAAGTGGCTGCCTAATAAATGGTTAAAAAATTAACGAGGAACTAAGTGAAGGAATGAATTAATGATGATTCTCTCTGTTTTATTCATTAGAAAAATCAAAGCCCTGAATAGAGAAGTGGATTGCCCAAATTCAAAGAACCATTATCTGGAGATGCAGGACTCAAGCCCAGGTTGCACACAGCCATGTCCAGAATGCCATCACACAAGGCATAAAGCTTCAGACCCAAATGAAGCAGTAGGTGTGCTCAGCCTTGAATGTGCCTATCAGATGAAAACCCACCCCAGATGGCATATCCAATTTAATCAACATCACCTGTGAGCCAAACTGAACAGTAAATGTTAAGACAGGATCACTAATAATGGGGACCTGGAATCTAGCCAGAATTAAAACAATGATCTGCTTAACAATCCCTCTGGGCTGGATGCATGTGGAGAATGGATAAATGCTGGATATCAAAACAGCTGTTCTATGGCAAACCGAAATGGGGCAATCATAGATAGCAAAGGGAGAAGAAACCCTTGAAAATTGTCTTAAATAAAGTAGCACTTTAAATCATGTGTGACCTGGCTGTGGCCTTTTAAGAAGCAACCACCCACCACAAAGTACCCGGGCATGCGTCTCCAGAGAATGAGATAGCTTCTGGTGAGCAAAGCCTATGGAATTATAAAAGGCAATGACAACTGGTAGCCATCAGTCCCCAATATACATAGACAGGATTAGTCCAAACATCACCTTGAAATCTGAAGGCCAGTGCCCCAAATGAAAATTCCATATGTCACCACCTCCTGAACTTTGCCTATTGCACACGACCATTTTCTATGAACTCCTTGTAAGCATTGTATAAACTACACTGTTTTTCATATTCCTCTATTGCCTAATTATTTTAAGATGATAATTGCATGGTACCTTCTCAACACTCTCACAAATTGCCTTGGATCAGGAACCAAAGTTGATGTTAAAAATATTTAACAAGCAGACACAGGCATAAAGCAACCAGATGCCAGCTTGATGCCATCCTGGCTTGCACCGGCAACTGTCCTTCTTCTTTTGGGCTGATGACTCTATATTATGAAATGTAGTAGGACAGCACACACACGGAGTTCTCAGAAAGGACCTCCTGACTGATTGACTCTCCAAGTTCATTTTAATACTTGTCTGTCATCTGGGGAAATCCCATATCAGTGTGTAATTTATCATCCATACAACTGTATTAAAATAAGCATACCAATTACAGACCAAGCAGGCAACCATGTAAGAAATCAGTTGTTCAAAAAAAAGTCATGTGTTCAGCAGTCATATAAAAAATATATACTCTGTATTACCGTGCTGATATTCAGGAACATAGAGATACAAACAACTGTGCTTACTTTCTGGGATCATAAAGGTTAGCAGATACACAGATTTTACCACTGCTGCTGTCAACTATAATAGGACCAAATGTTTTAAGAATCAGTTCAGTATAATCATTACAACAGCTGCAAGATCACTATAAGTGTAGTTGGTAAGTGTAGTTGAATTTCATGTATATAAACATTAGATTGTCTCATTCAAACTTCCCACTACGGGAATTCCTCTCACAGCTTCCCTGAGAGGAGGCTAGCAGATTTGTTGGACTACTAACAGTACCAGGGAGAGAAGCCATTGTCTTGTAAGGGAAGCTACATGTTTCTAAGAGAATGAATTTTCATATTTTATAAAAGCACTTTGCAAGATATATCGTAGTTGTAGATTTTCCCACATGCCCTTCTCTAAAATTTTTCACTAAGAATTTAGGTAACCTGGATCTTAAAATCCAAGAGATTTTTAACTTGTAACCGAAATGTCTTCTGATTTTTACCCTTAGATATAAATGAGTTATCAAGAGCAACTTTCACTAAATCTCAATACCCATATGATAACACCTGATGAAAGGAAGTTTATATAGCAGGGAAACATCAGGGAAACAAAGGAAATTTTCATCCATTTCCCCTTGTCCTTATGTAGTTGGGTCATTTGATCCCAATTGTAAGGTCTTCATCGACCTGTTCATTTAGCTTTTAACAAAAACTTTGAGCATTCCTTAACCATTTTGATGTGGGCAGACATTTGCTGGGTATTTGCTAAACTCTGCTACTCCAGTAAGACAGATATAGGACTACAGAGAAACTATCTCAAGGAGCTTATAGTCAAATCCAGAGAGGCAGACATGGAGGTAAACAAGAGCAACACAAAGTATCAACCCTTGTGGGGACGCATGAGCAGGAATCAATGAGTGTCACAAAGAAAGGGGTGTTCTCTCTTCCGTATACGCTGGCCTACCAGGATAACCAGGTTCCAAACAGAGGAGAAAATACTTAAACGTATTTTTTCCTCTGTACGGCAGCTATCTCTGGGACATGGCCAACTGATACTCCTTATATGTAGACCATTTAATTAGTACACTCCTCCATGTTTGTAGCTTTCTAATGGCTATTGTAGGATTCATACTGATGGTTTGAATATGTTCCTGAAGAACTATATTTACTGGATTTCAGACAATCAGTAAGGTCCCAATGGATAAGGTATTGAAAACCACCTAAAGTAGCATAATGTACCATCTTAGATACAGCTTTGGGATTATTTCTGATGTATCTATATCTTTATTTATATCTATTTATATCTATGTGTGAAGAGACCCTTCATAATGGGAAGAAAATAGGGGCGACAAGGTGAGAGTGATCACAAATGCTGTCTTCCATCAGCACGTTCCAGGTTATTTGTTTTGAGCCTGGTCTCTGAGATACCTTCCAGGTGACCAACATAATTTGATTGTCTCTCTGACATTGTTTAGTGTTGCTACCAGTTAAACTCCAACTGTAAAGCAGCTTTATAAGAGCACTGCAGTGTCATATTACAGGGAACAGATGTCAAAATAAAGGTTCACTAACTTGAAGCAACTTGTATACATAGAACATTCAGGTGTGTCTGTGACCACAAGAGGAGAAGGAGAAATTGTATTTTGTGCAGTTGACTGATACCAAGGACAGGCTCTTTCCTTGAGATGCCAACAGAGGAATTTTGTTAGCAGTATTTTGTGAACAAAACACTTAAGAGAATGTATGTATACAATAGTTTAAAAAAAAAGGGTTACTGACACAGATGCCAATTTGGTGGGGCATATGGAACATTTACACTTGCCTTTTTCTTTCTTGCTTGCTACAGCTGGTGCTGATTTAGTATGTGAAATTTTACTAGCAGGAGTGCTAATCAAGACCAAGATTCTGTAAGGATTTAGTCATTTATGTAGGGGAAACTACGGCTATCATTAAAAAGTAGAAGATCATCTTAGGAAAAGCATTATCGTTATCAACCTCATTTTTAAACTAAACAGACACAACGGTACTGTAAGTATCACTTTAGCAGCCGAAAAAGTCAGAATGTTTTCCAGATAATGTTCTAAGAGGATTGCACCCACAGTTTAAAGTTGTGGTGGAGGCACGTTAAAGTTTGGTGCCGTCAGAGCCAAGCAGGAGAGTGAGCCATTTAGCAGTTCGTTGTTTAACTTTTCTGTGCAGTGGTTCAGCAAAACTACTCTTTGGAAACGTTCAATTTTTAAAGAATAAAATGTAATTGTCATGATACAGAAGATGAATGAATTTTTTTCTGGAATCCTTGGGGGAAGTTGGGGGATGGGGAGAAGTGAGAGGCTTTTGATTTTCCCCTTACATTTTTGAATACAAATTTTTGCAATCCGAGGCCAAATTTCACTGATCATGAAGGTGTTGGGAGAAAAAAATTAAATAAAAGTTAAAAAATCTTTCCCAAGTGGTGACAGAAGCATTGTCGGTACATTAAATATGTTGTCCAGGTGGCTTGGTAGAGTTGGAGACCTGCACGGCAGCTACAAGACATCTGTTGCCTGAGGAAACTTGCAATGTGGCAAAGTGGTGTTTGTAGCTCCTTGTGGAAGGGTGCCAGCTGCCCAGGGCTTCGCTTCTACAGATGAACCGAGAGCCTTGCTGGTGCTTCAGATGAAGCGGTGCATCATTCCTACTCTCCTCTTCTCGTGAATTTAAGGGACAAGGAGGTTTTGCAGTGAAAATCCAGGTAGATGCTGTTGGGCGAGGGGTAGATCAGCTTTCTAATATTCCCAAGGGCTTTGTCCATCAGTGTGACCACAAGCACAAGCCTGTAATTAAACCATTTTTATTCTATTTTCATGTGTAATTTCTACGACCCACTGCAAGTTATTTATTATTTTCATGATTCATACCTTAAATGCCATCAGAAGAGATATCTGAAAAGTAAAGTTTGCTAAAATGCAAGCAACAAAATATTTTATTTTAAGATAATTAATGGTTATGCATGTGTTAGATGGTTGGTTTGATTGTTTTAGAATATTTTGACATAAATATGGTGACTTTAAAAACAGAATACATATAACTTGTAAATAACTATTAGTAACTAATTAAAATTCATTTATTGAGCATTACCACCCACCAACCATTATGTTAAAAGCAAAAGAGACAAAGACTGTATAACAATCTATATAGCCCTTGCTCAGAATCTAGAATATTTAAAAATTAATTAGTAAATCTCTTAATTATTTTATTTACTCAGGCTTTAATGACATTTTTACCATAAACATGACCATCTGGGCTATCTGATTAAAACTGGAAAAGTTGAAGACCTATCCTTAAATGCACAAAGAGAAAAGGATGAGGAGATTTGGACTGAAGTTATCAAATTTTAAAACAACTAATGCTCTTTTCCCTTCCATCAGAAATCTCTTCCATCTACAATAATGCTTAAGAAATCTAGTTTCATGAAAGAAAAGGAAAGGGCATCTAGTTAATATGATATGTGGTCGCTTAAACACATGAGAGAGAAAGAAAATTCTTTTTAAAAAGGCAAAAAATTAGACAGGTTAAAAAAAAGTGTATGTTTAGTAATTTGTATATATACACACACCATTTAAACTATAGTGATTCCTAAACACTAATAAGTTCCTTTTAAAATTCTGTTAGGCTGTGTTGAAGGAAATAACTTTTACTTCTGAAATTGTCCCTGATGAATATTTTTTGAGAATTTCCTCAGTGAGACAATCATTTAAGTAGAAAACATTTGTGATAGGTCATAGGAGGGAAAACCCATTCTCTCCCCTTCCAACTCTCTTAAATTTGCCCTTAATCGTTTATCATTGCTGTCATACATATGAGTAATAAGGAAAAATAAAATGCCTTATTTGAAAAATAAACAGGTATTCACATTCTTTAAAATACATCAGGTTAGTTCGCTGAAGCATAAATTAGGATGGTCTACAGACTGTTAATGGTGACAGCAAGCATATGGCAAATTTGAACTGTCTGCAGGTCAACTTTTACTTTTGCTTTCCAAATGTCTGTCAGTCATTGTTAGGATTTAAATACATGTTTTAATGGGTGGAATTCAACAAAATGAAATCGTTCAGCAAATCCTTGGAGCAAGTGAATTTTTTTTGTCTTTGTCTCTCATCTATAACCTTCCTTGTCTCTCATATACAACCTGCTTTGATAGCAGTCGTATGAAATTTTACCCAGAAAGAACAAGCCCTTTGAAGATTTTTGTTGCCTTTTCTTTGTTCAGTTAAGGAAAAGGTTTATAATCATATGCTGCATGTGTGTGTGTGTATGTGTGTGTGTGTGAACGTTTGTGTGTACTCATGGATCGGTTTCTCTAAGAACCAGTCGGGTGCTCAGATCAGATTGGTGTTTTTGCCAGCATTACGACTGTTCCTGATGCTGTGATTGTACATTTCATTATGGTAATAGCAAATTGTCTTTTATTTTCTCTCCTTCCTTTTTTTCCTTTTTTTTTTTAATTTATTTTTTGGCTGCACCATGAGGCACGCAGGATCCTAGTTCCCCGACCAGGGATCGAACCCGCGCCCCCTGCAGTGGAGGTGCAGAGTCTTAACCGCTGGGCCACCAGGGAAGTCCCATCAGAATATCCATGCTCTCGAAAGCCAGCAATGTTTGCAGCATTGGAGATCAATGACACTACGATGATAACGTATTATTCTGACAGAAGGAGTGAGAAGAGGAGCCAGCAAGGATAGCTAGGATGAAAAATGAAGTGGAGTTCCTGGGACAGATGGGGGGCAACTTCTAGACAAAGATGTGAGAGAAGGAAAGTGAGGAACAGAAGAGATTTGAAATATGAGAGTCTTGAAATCAGCAAACCACCAAACACCCAAAAAGATGAAGGTCCTGGACTCCACAACCTTCCCTGAATGCATGTACCACCAGCAGCTGGAGCTTCCTTAGTCTGCAAACACTTCCTTCAGAACAACTCCAGTTCTGGCTCTGAAGAGGTGATGGAGTCAAATGTTGGAAGAGAGAAGAGCTGCTCATTTCTTCAGGGCCAGAAGGATTCCAACCACATTGAAAAGTCATTGTGAAAACAAGAGCCTGAAAAAATTATTCCACTTCAATTGAACACCACAAGAAAAAGTGGCCTTGACTCAATTTAAGAAGGGTATTTGGAGTCCTCCTTATCTTCACTCCAAGGGATCTATTCCTTCAGCCACTTGAAAAAGGGCTGTTATCTTCACTATTGATTTTCTTATTAACAATTCATCCATTTGTATTAAGCTTTCTGCATTTCCAAAGTGCTTTTGCATACGTATCTCATAAACTGAGGCATTAAGATTAGATATTTTAAATCTTCATATTATAGATTGAAAAGGAAAAAATCTTTAGAACATTATTAAAATCTCAAAGACATGAAAATAGCTAGAAAAAATTCAATCAAATTCCCTAGATATCATGTTCTTGGTTTCCCAAAGATTGAACTCTCATTCCATTTCTTTTGTGGATTGAGAATGTGTCTTAGTTGACAACAATGCCTGGCACATGGTTACTACTCAATAAATGTATGTTAAACTAAACCTAATATTCCTGTTATAATAAAGTCAGATAGAAATAGATTTTAATTCTAAATCTGTCACTTAATTGCTCTTTCTTAGCTTATTTTCCTCATACTTAAAATTAGGAATAACAATTCTTATCTTGCACCATAAGTGGCGTGCTGGTAAATGTTTAACAACTTGATCATCTACCCCCTTTCCCCCACCCCCCATAAAAAGGGCCTGGTGCGTAGCTTTTGCCAGTTTCCATGGTGTAAGTACTCCCACCATGGACAGTTTCAAGCTTCCAACATGACATCACTGAATGCCGAGTTGGGAAGACATGTGAATAATCAATTCTTGTGGGCTAATAGAAGCCGGTTCTGGCACACCACAGCATGGCTTTAAATTTATGGTTTGATTTCATGGAATTGCTCTTCTGTGTTACTGTACTTTGTGACACTAAGGATATCTTAAGACGTGGTAGTTTAGTGGATGCTGTTGTTGCCATGCTGTTGGATCCCTTGCATACTCTGAGGCATCCAATGCCTAACTGCCATGGGTGTAGGCTGATAGCCATTCACAGCTGTGCCTTCTCTGCAGAATTGCCCTTGACCAGGAGGTGCCTCACCAGGAAGTCTACACACCCACCTCCAACACTGCCCCTCCTGGGACAGACTATAGACAATGACTGTCTGACACAGGGGTAGAAAAGTGGTGTAGTTTTGCCTCAAACTGTGACCAACTCTGTGGTACAATTTGTGCTCCAGAACTTCGTATGGGAACAAACCGAAGCCGAGACCACATCCTTTCTTAGTTTCTTCCTCTGCCCTCCCCTTCCTCCCTCAGTCCCTTTCTTTTGAGAGCACTCACTCAAAAAATAACCTAAACCAGAAGCCCCTTCTTAAGCTCTGCTTCTAGGGAACCTAACCTAAGACTGCTGAAAGAAGATGTGGTCTTAGAAAGCAACTTGTAAGGATGGGATTCTGAATTTGGAGTCCTTGTTGGCTAGATGGCTGGCAATGTGCACCCCGCCACTACTGGAAGGGGGAATATTGATCATTCCAGTTATACTGTGGCAGTGCCATTGCTAAGACTTTCATCTGTAATGAACTGGGATACAGTACAGGTAGAAGGGATGTAATAATTTGTGCAAAGTCTCAGGTATTTAAGAGATATGGGGAAAATAGTAACTGTAAGGACTGTGGAACTAGATGGCTACTGCTAAGGGCTACTGATCCAATGAAGAGAGAAAATGACAGGCTCAGATCTATTAATCAATAGTTTAAAGCAAAGTGTTAGCCAGAAGGCCTTCTTGTAAGCATTTGAGGCTCTCATCTTCTGTAGTAGAAGGTCACACACAGCTGACGATCAGACATTGTTTGGTTACTTTATATTTAATTGTAAAAGTGGCTGAATTGTGGAGAAGACTAAATTCTCAGAATAGACAAGACTCCTGTGTCAAAGTTAGGCTCTGATAAGAAGCAAATGGGATCTGGGCAGGGATTTCTGGGTAAAAGTGTTTGAGAAGCTTGAATTTGCCAATTTCCCTGAAACCCCGGGTTCTGTAGAAGTGGCTTAATTCTTGCTGGAAGTTAGAGATTCTCCTCTTGCTTGAAGAACCTTCAAATGAGATAGGTCTCTTACAAGACAATGTTTTTCCTCCTCTTCCCTCAACTCCCCTCTTGGCCCCAGACCTATAATTTTGCAAATCTCAGCACAGGCCAACTGGGAAAAGGATAGTGATATGCAGGACTTGGTTAGCATGTTCCAGAAAGAAACAGGAGAGTATGTCTGAACCCGCTTGTAGCAGTGGAGATGACAGGATCCTTGAAGAGCCAGAATTTCCCATTATGACTAATTAGTGTCAGACCCTGATACAGTAATATCCCTTGAGGAGACCAACAAGCTACTTGTCGGCTATTGACTACATCAGACCCTTTCTACTATAGTGTTTCTTCTCGACTGGATTCCCTCCTACTCCAGGTATGGGGTTGCCTTTTCTGCTTGGAGGTCCTTGGCCAGCACCACTCTCTGAGGGTTCATTGAGTGTCTGGTTTACTGGCAGGCAATCCTGCATAACATTACCTTGGACCAAGGGAGCACTTTGCAGCAAATGACTGTGACCTCAGTAGATAAAATACATGGGTCTGGGAATTTAGGGGTAGAAGTGGGAGGGGTCCTCCTCTTCATCACTCCTAGTAACTCACTTGGTCAATCTGTGCTTCCTGTCTCTGCAACATTGGGCTCTGTAGGTCTTGAGGACCCGGTTCTCAGATAAGGATGCCTCCATCAGGGATCATAGTAAAACACAGTAAACTCAAAGTCACATTGCTGTCACATTACTTTGGGTTCCCCTTATAATTGACCATGGTTCTCATAAAAAAAGGTAGGGGTACTGTTACACAATGGGAAATATGTGTGCCTCTCCTGCCCACTGTAACTTGTACTTGTGAAGGGCAAGTATAAGAACTATGGCTCGAGAAGGACATGGAAACAGAGCCCAGAGATGAGGACCTGGGTCAAACTACCAGGCAAGCCACCTGGACCAACCAGAGTGCAAACCGAAGGGGAGGTGGGTCTAACATAAGTGAAAGAAAGGGAATTACCTCAGAGTCAACTGCTGCAGCTGGGGCTGTAATTCATCCCACTAACCTTTCTTTTTAAAGTTTTCCCAGAAATTCTGACCAACTAGAATCCTGAAGAAGCTGTGCCTAGATGGAAATGCTTTGTTATCCATGGCAATTTTATTGCTTAATGTAAAGGATTTTACAGTCTCCTCCGTACTGTGGTCTCTAGTTTTTGATAGACCTCTAACAAATTATTTAGTCCAAATTTGGAGTGTGTGAGTACAAGTATGAGTGCTTGCATGTGTGTGTCTGTATGTTTTGAACATGAAAATACTCGCAGCCTTGATAACCACTCAATGATGACCAAGATTGTGGGAGTAGGTCACGAATTGTGCCAGCTGGCTGTCCTACAGATTCATGCCATCGAACCTCAGCTGGGCTCTCATTGCTGTTCAGTCATTTTTTTGTCTCTGTTTTTTCCCCGTTGTTTCTCCCACAGCTGCTATTCCATACCCTGTCCCTTCACCCCAAGTCCAGAAAAATATCCCTGTATATTTCATAAGCAGATGACCTTAGAACATACTCTACAGTGGTTGAAGCTATCCCGTCCAAACTTCCTAATCCTCACTTGGCTTTTGGGACGTTGTTCTCTTCTGAGTCTATCTTTCTGTTGGTTACTCTTATTCTTTCTCTCACCCTTCAAATAGAGCTTCCCTACAGTTCTCTTTGGTCATCATCACCATCCTAACAATAAGCCAGGCACAAAACACATCAATATCCTCTTATCTATTCTGTCAGTTATGTGTTCACAAGGTTTCTCTTCTAAATCTGCCCTTGATTGGCACTGCCTGGTTAGAACCTCATTTTCTCCCTTCTAGATAGTAGAAGCCATCAATGTCTCTCTTCTGTATGTCCACCAGGATAATCATTTTAGAATCTAGACTTGATCCATTTCTCTTACTCAGACTTTCTTTCTGTTTTTACTTTTTACTGTGAACAAAGTGTTTTGTATTTTATTGTGAATATAATACTTAATATGGTGAAATAGAGCATACTACAAGAATGTATGTAATATATATAAGTAGCATTTTAAAAAGAAGAAAATGACCACTGCTCATAATTCAGCCTAAGAAATAAGATACTACCTTTTCATTTGAAAGCCTACGTTTTGTGAGTTTCTGCTCAGTTGAAGTCCCCTTCCTCTGCCTCAGAGGTAACTGCTATCCTGAATTATGTTAATTAATCCCTTGTTTTCCTTAAAGTTATCATATATGTGTATTAATCTATGCAGAAATGGTATGTGTATGTGTATATACTTATAAAAATATGAATCTTTATGTTATCTTGTTTTGCCTTCTTTTGTACTTTATATAAAAGGAATCATAATATATTACTCTGTGACTTGAAATTATGTTTTAGAGATCCATTTATGTTGATGATTTATCTGTAATTTGTGTTCCACTGTTGTATTCCAACAAATATCGAATTACAATGTTGTACACCTGAAACTCATACAATGTTATTTACCAATTTTATCTCAATAAAAAAAGAATGCATTTCAATTTATTTTTTTATTCTACTGCTGCTGGACATTTGGATTGATTTGTTATTACAAAAAATGTGTCACTATAAATGTTTTTGTATAAATTTGTTCCTGTTCATGTATTCAAGAACTTCTCCAGGATATATACCTAGAAGTGGTGGTGCTGGGTATGCACAAATGCACCTTTACCAAGCAATTCCAAATTATTTTTTAAAGTAGTTTTACCAAACTATTCTATTTTTTTCAACATCAGCAGTGTATGAGACGCATCTTTAGTCAGTATATTACCAACACCTGGAGTTTTCAGACTCCTGAATATTTGCCAGTCTGTTTGGACATGACATTGTAGTTCACGGTAGTTTCAATACACATTGCTTGATTGCTATTGACATTAAGAATTTTTCCTATGTTTACCATTCATATTCTTTGGAAAACTTTTCATTATATCTTCTCATTTTTAATGGGCTATTTGACTTTTTCATATGAATTTGTAAGATTTTAACATTTATTCTGGACAGCAGCAATCCTTTTTCACTCTTTTCCTTTTTGGTTTAGCTTTCTGCTTGATTTAAAAACTATTTATTACCCTGAAGTGATAAATACATTTTCCTATAGCCTCTTTTAAAGTTTTAAACTCTTGCTTTTCCAGTTTAAGTACTTGATCCATCTGGAATTGATTGTTTATATGGTTGAAGATATACATTTTTTTTGCATATGGATCATCAGTTGTCCCAGCATATTTTAATGATAAATTCATCTTTTGCCACTGATTTACAATGCTAGTTCTCTCATATGTCAGGTTTACATCTAGGTGTGTAGATCTTTTTCTGGAATCTCTGTCCTGTTCCATTGGTCTATAAGATTATCTCCACACTAATGCCACACTGTCTTAATTACTGTATATTTGTAATAAGTCTTGCTATCTGATAAGTCAAGTCCCTCCCCTGGTTATTATTCTTTGGATAAAAATTTATTCAGACCATTCTTCAATTGTATAGAAAGTCTGTCTTCATTTATAGCTCCATCTCCAACCCCTTAACATAACTTTATAATTATTTATAATTATTCTTTTATGCATTTGTCTTCCAAATAATATAGGGAAAAAAGGAAAAAAAAAGAGGAGTTATATGTCAAATATGCATTACTACTCATGGTTATGTTTGCTGTATAGTTTATTTTATTGTTGCTCTTTATTGCTTCATATGGTTTTTTTTTTACGTCTTTATTGGAGTATAATTGCTTTACAATGGTGTGCTAGTTTCTGCTTTATAACAAAGTGAATCAGTTATACATATACGTATGTTCCCATATCTCTTCCCTCTTGCGTCTCCCTCCCTCCCACCCTCCCTATCCCACCCCTCTAGGTGGTCACAAAACTCCGAGCTGATCTCCCGGTGCTATGCGGCTGCTTCTCACTAGCTATCTATTTTACGTTTGGTAGTGTATATATGTCCATGCCACTCTCTCGCTTTGTCACAGCTTACCCTTCCCCCTCCCCATATTCTCAAGTCCATTCTCTAGTAGGTCTGTCTTTATTCCTGTCTTACCCCTAAGTTCTTCATGACATTTTTTTTCTTAAATTCCATATATATATGTTAGCATACGGTATTTGTCTTTCTCTTTCTGACTTACTTCACTCTGTATGACAGACTCTAGGTCCATCCACCTCATTACAAATAACTCAATTTCGTTTCTTTCTATGGCTGAGTAATATTCCATTGTATATATGTGCCACATCTTCTTTATCCATGCATCTGATGATGGGCACTTAGGTTGTTTCTATCTCTGGGCTATTGTAAATAGAGCTGCAATGAACATTTTGGTACATGACTCTTTTTGAATTATGGTTTTCTCAGGGTATATGCCCAGTAGTGGGATTGCTGGGGCATAAGGTAGTTCTATATGTAGTTTTTTAAGGAACCTCCATACTGTTCTCCATAGTGGCTGTACCAATTCACATTCCCACCAGCAGTGCAAGAGTGTTCCCTTTTCTCCACACCCTCTCCAGCATTTATTGTTTCTAGATTTTTTGATGATGGCCATTCTGACTGGTGTGAGATGATATCTCATTGTAGTTTTGATTTGCATTTCTCTAATGATTAATGATGTTGAGCATTCTTTCATGTGTTTGTTGGCAGTCTGTATATCTTCTTTGGAGAAATGTCTATTTAGGTCTTCTGCCCATTTTTGGATTGGGTTGTTTGTTTTTTTGTTATTGAGCTGCATGAGCTGCTTGTAAATTTTAGAGATTAATTCTTTGTCAGTTGCTTCATTTGCAAATATTTTCTCCCATTCTGAGGTTGTCTTTTGGTTGTGTTTATGGTTTCCTTTGCTGTGCAAAAGCTTTGAAGTTTCATTAGGTCCCATTTGTTTATTTTTATTTCCATTTCTCTGGGAGGTGGGTCAAAAAGGATCTTGCTGTGATTTATGTCATAGAGTGTTCTGCCGATGTTTTCCTCTAAGAGTTTAATAGTTTCTGGCCTTACATTTAGGTCTTTAATCCATTTTTAGCTTATTTTTGTGTATGGTATTAGGGAGTGATCTAATCTCATACTTTTACATGTAGCTGTCCAGTTTTCCCAGCACCACTTATTGAAGAGGCTGTCCTTTCTCCACTGTACATTCCTGCCTCCTTTATCAAAGATAAGGTGACAATACGTGCATGGGTTTATCTCTGGGCTTTCTATCCTGTTCCATTGATCTATCTTTCTGTTTTTGTGCCAGTACCATAGTGTCTTGATTACTGTAGCTTTGTAGTATACTCTGAAGTCAGGAAGCCTGATTCCTCCAGTTCTGTTTTTCGTTCTCAATAGCTTTGGCTATTTGGGGTCTTTTGTGTTTCCATACAAATTGTGAAATTTTTTGTTCTAGTTCTGTGAAAAATGCCAGTGGTAGTTTGATAGGGATTGCATTGAATCTGTAGATTGCTTTGGGTAGTAGAGTCATTTTCACAATGTTGATTCTTCCAATCCAAGAACATGGTATATCTCTCCATCTATTTGTATCATCTTTAATTTCTTTCATCAGTGTCTTATAATTTTCTGCATACAGGTCTTTTGTCTCCTTAGGTAGGTTTATTCCTAGATATTTTATTCTTTTTGTTGCAATGGTAAATGGGAGTGTTTTCTTGATTTCACTTTCAGATTTTTTATCATTAGTGTATAGGAATGCCAGAGATTTCTGTGCATTAACTTTGTATCCTGCTATTTTACCAAATTCATTGATTAGCTCTAACAGTTTTCTGTAGCATCTTTTAGGATTCTCTATGTATAGTATCATGTCATCTGCAAACAGTGACAGCTTTACTTCTTCTTTCCTGATTTGGATTCCTTTTATTTCCTTTTCTTCTCTGATTGTTGTGGCTAAAACTTCCAAAACTATATTGAATAAGAGTGGTGAGAGTGGGCCACCTTGTCTTGTTCCTGATCTTAGTGGAAACGCTTTCAGTTTTTCACCATTGAGGACGATGTTGGCTGTGGGTTTGTCATATATAGCCTTTATTATGTTGAGGAAAGTTCCCTCTATACCTACTTTCTGCAGGGTTTTTATCATAAATTGGTGTTGAATTTTGTTGAAAGCTTTCTCTGCATCTATTGAGATGATCATATGTTTTTTCTGCTTCAATTTGTTAATATGGTTTATCATGTTGATTGATTTTTGTATATCGAAGAATCCTTGCATTCCTGGAATAAACACCACTTGATCACTTTCAATATGTCCTGCCAGTCCCTTCTGGCTTGCAGAGTTTCTGCTGAAAGATCAGCTGTTAACCTTATGGGGATTCCCTTGTGTGTTATTTGTTATTTTTCCCTTACTGCTTTTAATATGTTTTCTTTGTATTTAACTTTTGACACTTTGATTAATATGTGTCTTGGCGTGTTTCTCCTTGGGTTTATCCTGTATGGGACTCTCTGTGCTTCCTGGACTTGATTAACTATTTCCTTTCCCATATTAGGGAAGTTTTCAACTATAATCTCTTCAAATATTTTCTCAGTCCCTTTTTCTCTTCTTCTGGAACCCTTATAATTCGAATGTTGGTGCGTTTAATGTTGTCTCAGAGGTCTCTGAGACTGTCCTCAGTTCTTTTCGTTCTTTTTTCTTTATTCTGCTCTGCAGTAGTTATTTCTACTCTTTTATCTTTCAGGTCACTTATCCATTCTTCTGCCTCAGTTATTCTGCTATTGATCCCATCTAGAGTATTTTTCATTTCATTTATTGTGTTGTTTATCATTGCTTGTTTCATCTTTAGTTCTTCTAGGTCCTTGTTAAATGTTTCTTGCATTTTCTCTATTCTATATCCAAGATTTTGGATCATCTTTACTATCATTATTCTGAATTATTTTTCAGGTAGACTGCCTATTTCCTCTTCATTTGTTAGGTCTGGTCGGTTTTTATCTTGCTTCTTCATCTGCTGTGTGTTTTTCTGTCTTCTCATTTTGTTTATCTTACTTTGTTTGGGGTCTCCTTTTTGCAGGCTGCAGGTTCATAGTTCCCGTTGTTTTTGGTGTCTGTCCCCAGTGGCTAAAGTTGTTTCAGTGGGTTGTGTAGGCTTCCTGGTGGAGGGGACTAGTGTCTGTGTTCTGGTGGATGAGGCTGGATCTTGTCTTTCTGGTGGGCTGGTCCACGTCTGGTGGTGTGTTTTGGGGTGTCTGTGGACTTATTATGATTTTAGGCAGCCTCTCTGCTAATGGGTGGGGTTGTGTTCCTGTCTTGCTAGTTGTTTGGCATAGGATGTCCAGCACTGTAGCTTGTTGGTGGTTGAGTGAAGCTGGGTGCTGGTGTTGAGATGGAGATCTCTGGGAGATTTTCGCCATTTGATATTATGTGGATCTGGGAGGTCTCTTGTGGACCAGTGTCCTGAAGTTGGCTCTCCCACCTCAGAGGCACAGCACTGACTCCTGGCTGCAGCACCAGGAGCCTTTCATCCACACGGCTCAGGATAAAAGGGAGGAAAAGCAGAAAGAAAGAAGAAAGAAAGAAATGAAAGAAAGAGAGAGGAAAGAGGATAAAATAAAAAGTAAGATAAAATAAAATAATTAAAATAAAAAATAATTATTAAGAAAAAAAATTTTTTAAAAAGAAAAATAAAATGGATGGATAGAACCCTAGGACAAATGGTGACAGCAAAGCTATACAGACAAAATCTCACACAGAAACATACACATACACACTCACAAAAAGAGGAAAAGGGGAAAAAATAATAAACCTTGCTCTCAAAGTCCACCTCCTCAATTTGGGATGATTCATTGTCTATTCATGTATTCCACAGATGCAGGTACATCAAGTTGATTGTGGAGCTTTAATCCGCTGCTTCTGAGGCTGCTGGGAGAGATTTCCCTTTCTCTTCTTTGTTCGCACAGCTCCCGGGGGCTCAGCTTTGGATTTGGCCCTGCCTCTGCGTGTAGGTCGTCGGAGGGCGTCTGTTCTTCGCTCAGACAGGACGGGGTTAAAGGAGCAGCTGATGTGGGGGCTCTGGCTCACTCAGGCCGGGGGGAGGGAGGGGGGCGGATGCGGGGCGAGCCTGCGGCGGCAGAGGCCGGCGCGACGTTGCACCAGCCTGAGGCGCGCCGTGCATTCTCCCGGAGGAGTTGACCCTGGATCCCGGGACCCTGGCAGTGGCGGGCTGCACAGCCTACCCGGAAGGGAGGTGTGGAGAGTGACCTGTGCTTTCACACAGGCTTCTTGGTGGCGGCAGCAGCAGCCTTAGCATCTCATGCCCGTCTCTGGGGTCTGTGCTGTTAGCCGCGGCTTGCGCCCATCTCTGGAGCTCCTTTAAGCAGCGCTCTTAAGCCTCTCTCCTCACGCACCAGGAAACAAAGAGGGAAGAAAAAGTCTCTTGCCTCTTCGGCAGCTCCAGACTTTTCCCCGGACTCCCTCTCGGCTAGCCGTGGTGCACTAACCCCTGCAGGCTGTGTTCACGCCGCCAACCCCAGTCCTCTCCGGACTGAAGCCGTATCCTCAGCTCCCAGCCCCGCCCGCCCCGGCGGGTGAGCAGACAAGCCTCTCGGGCTGGTGAGTGCGGGTCGGCACCGATCCTCTGTGCGGGAATCTCTCCCTTTGCCCTCCGCACCCCGGTGGCTGCGCTCTCCTCCACGGCTCTGAAGCTTCCCGCCTCTGCCACCCACAGTCTCCGCCCGCGAAGGGGCTTCCTAGTGTGTGGAAACTTTTCCTCCTTCACAGCTCCCTCCCACTGGTGCAGGTCCCGTCCCTATTCTTTTGTCTCTGTTTTTTCTTTTTTCTTTTGCCCTACCCAGGTACGTGGGGAGTTTCTTGCCTTTTGGGAGGTCTGAAGTCTTCTGCCAGCGTTCAGTAGGTGTTCTGTAGGAGTTGTTCCACGTGTAGATGTATTTCTGGTGTATCTGTGGGGAGGAAGGTGATCGCGTCTTACTCTTCTGCCATCTGCCCGATTCGCCCCTTCATATGGTTTTGAGTTATTGTCTACGGTCCTTTCATTTCAGTCTGGGGGACTCCTTTTTTAAAAAATAAATTTGTTACTTTATTTAGTTTTGGCTGCATTGGTTCTTCGTTGCTACCCTTTGGCTTTCTCTAGTTGCAGTGAGAGGGGGCTACTCTTCATTGCGGTGCAGGAGCTTCTCATTGTGGTGGCTTCTCTTGCTGTGGAGCATGGTCTCTAGGTGCACGGGCTTCAGTAGTTGTGGCTTGCAGGCTCAGTAGTTGTGGCTCATGGACTCAGTAGTTGTGGCGCATGGGCTTAGTTGCTCCGCGGCATGTGGGATCTTCCCAGACCAGGGATTGAACCTGTGTCCCCTGCATTGGCAGGCAGATTCTTAACCACTGTGCCACCAGGGAAGTCCCTGGGGGACTCCTTTTAGCATTTCTTTTTTTATTATTTTAAATTTTATTTTATTTATATTTTTTATACAGCAGATTCTTATTGGTTATCTATGTTATACATGTTAGTGTATATATGTCAATCCCAATCTCCAGATTCATTCCACCACCACCACCACCCCTCCCCCACTTCCCCCTTGGTGTCCATACATTTGTTCTCTACATCTGTGTCTCTATTTCTGCCTTGCAAACCAGTTCATCTGTACCATTTTTCTAGATTCCTCATATATGCGTTAATATACAATATTTGTTTTACTCTTTCTGATTTACTTCACTCTATATGACAGTCTCTAGGTCCATTGATGTCTCTACAAAAGACCCAATTTCGTTCCTTTTTATGGCTGAGTAATATTCCAGTGTATATATGGACCATTTGTCTGTCAACAGGCATTTAGGTTGCTTCCATGACTGGCTATTGTAAATGTGCTGCAATGAACATTGGGGTGCATGTGTCTTTTTGAATTATGGTTTTCTCTGGGTATATGCTCAATAGTGAGATTGCTGGGTCATATGGTAATTCTATTTTTAGTTTTTTAAGGACCTCATACTGTTCTCCATAGTGGCTGTATCAATTTACATTCCCACCAACAGTGTAAGAGGGTTCCCTTTGCTGCATACCCTCTCCAGCATTTGTTGTTTGTAGATTTTCTGATGATGCCCATTCTAACTGGTGTGAGGTGATACCTCATTGTAGTTTTGATTTGCATTTCTCTAATAATTTGTGATGTTGAGCAGTTCCTGTGCTTCTTGGGCATCTGTATGTCTTCTTTGGAGAGATGTCTGTTTAGGTCTTCTGCCCTTTTTTGGACTGGGTTTTTTGTTTTTCTTAATACTGAGCTGCATGAACTGTTTATGTATTTTGGAGATTAATCCTTTGTCTGTTGATTCATTTGGAAATATTTTCTCCCATTCTAAAGGTTGTCTTTTCGTCTTGTTTATAGTTTCCTTTGCTGTGAAAAAGCTTTTAAGTTTCATTACGTCCCATTTCTTTAGTTTTGTTTTTATTTCCATTACTCTAGCAGGTGGGTCAAAAAAGATCTTCCTGTGATTTATGTCAAAGAGTCTTCTTCCTATGTTTTCCTCAAAGAGTTTTATAGTGTCCAGTCTTACATTTAGGTCTTTAATCCATTTTGAGTTTATTTTTGTGTATGGGGTTAGGAAGTGTTCTAATTTCATTCTTTTACATGTAGCTGTCCAGTTTTCTCAGCACCACTTATTGAAGAGACTGTCTTTTCTCCATTGTATATCCTTGTCTCCTTTGTCATAGATTAATTGACCATAGGTGTGTAGGTTTATCTCTGGGCTTTCTATCCTGTTTCACTGATGTATATTTCTGGTTTTGTGCCAGTACCATATTGTCTTGATTACTGTGGCTTTGTAGTATAGTCTGAAGTCAGGGAGTCTGACTCCTCCAGCTCCATTTCTTTCCCTCAAGATTGCTTTTGCTATTCAGGGTATTTTGTGTCTCCATACGTATTTTAAGATTTTTTGTTCTAGTTCTGTAAAAAATGCCATTGGTAATTTGATAGGGATTGTACTGAATCTGTAGATTGCTTTGGGTAACAGAGTCATTTTCACAGTATTGATTCTTCCAATCCAAGATCATGGTATATCTCTCCATCTGTGTCATCTTTGATTTCTTTCATCAGTGTCTTATAATTTTCTGCATAAAGGTCTTTTACCTCCTTGGGTAAGTTTATTCCTAGGTATTTTATTCTTTTTGTTGCATTGCAATGGTGAATGGGATTGTTTCCTTAATTTCTCTTTCTGGTCTTTTGTTGTTAGTGTACAGGAATGCAAGAGATTTCTGTGCATTAATTTCGTATCCTGAAACTATCAAATTCATTGATTAGCTCTAGTAGTTTTCTGGTGGTATCTTTAGGATTTTCTACTATAGTATCATGTCACCTGCAAACAGTGACAGTTTTACTTCTTCTTTTCCAATCTGTATTCCTTTTATTTCTTTTTTTTTCTCTGATTGCCGTGGCTAGGACTTCCAAAACTATGTTGAATAATAGTGGCAAGAGTGGACATCCTTGTCTTCTTCCTGATCTGAGAGGAAATGCTTTCAGTTTTTCACCATTGAGAATGATGTTTGCTGTGGGTTTGTTGTATATGGCCTTTATTATGTTGAGGTAGATTCCCTTGTTGCCCACTTTCTGGAGAGTTTTTATATAAATGGGTGTTGAATTTTGTCAAAAGGTTTTTTGGCATCTACTGAGATGACCATATGGTTTTTATTCTTCAGTTTGTTAATATGGTGTATCACATTGATTGATTTGCATATATTGAAGAATCCATGAATCCTTGGGATAAATCCCCTTGATCATTGTGTATGATCCTTTTAATGTGTTATTGGATTCTGTTTGCTAATATTTTGTTGAGGATTTTTGCATCTATATTCATCAGTGATATTGGTCTGTAATTTTCTGTTTTTGTAGTGTCTTTGTCTGGTTTTGGTATCAGTGATGGTGGCCTCATAGAATGAGTTTGGGAATGTTTCTGTCTCTGCAATTTTTTGGAAGAGTTTGAGAAGGATGGGTGTTAGCTATTCTCTCAATGTTTGATAGAATTCACCTGTGAAGCCCTCTGGTCCTGGACTTTTGTTTGTTGGAAGATTTTTAATCACAGTTTCAATTTCATTACTTGTGATTGGTCTGTTCATATTTTCTGTTTCATCCTGGTTCAGTCTTGGAAGGTTATACCTTTCTAAGAATTTGTCCATTTCTTCCAGGTTGTCCATTTTATTGGCATATAGTTGCTTGTAGTAATCTCTCATGATCCTTTGTATTTCTGTGGTATCTGTTGTAACTTCTCCTTTTTCATCTCTAATTTTATTGATTTGAATCCTCTCTCTCTTTTTCTTGATGAGTCTCGCTAAAGGTTTATCAATTTTGTTTATCTTCTCAAAGAACCAGCTTTTAGTTTTATTGATCTTTGCTATTGTTTTCTGTGTTTGTATTTCATTTATTTCTGGTCTGATCTTTATGATTTCTTTCCTTCTACTATCTTTGGGTTTTGTTTGTTCTTCTTTCTCTAGTTCCTTTAGGGGTCAGGTTAGATTGTTTATTTGAGATTTTTCTTGTTTCTTGAGGTAGGATTGTATTGCTATAAACTTCCCTTTTAGAACTGCGTTTGCTGCATCGCATAGGTTTTGGATCGTCGTGTTTTCATTGTCGTTTGTCTCTAAGTATTTTTTGATTTCCTCTTTGATTTCTTCAGTGATCTCTTGGTTATTTAGTAATGTATTGTTAAGCCTCCATGTGTTTGTGGCTTTTATGTTTTTTTCCCTGTAATTTGTTTCTAATCTCATAGCGTTGTGGTCAGGAAAGATGCTTGATATGATTTCAATTTTCTTAAATTTACCAAGGCTTGATTTGTGACCCAAGATGTGATCTATCTTGGAGAATGTTCCATGTGCACTTGGGAAGAAAGTGTAATCTGCTGTTTTTGGATGGAATGTCCTATAAATATCAATTAAATCTATCTGGTCTATTGTGTCATTTAAAGCTTGTGTTTCCTTATTAATTTTCTGTCTGGATGATCTGCCCCTTGGTGAAGTGAGGTGTTAAAGTCTCCCACTATTATTGTGTTACTCTCAATTTCCTCTTTTATAGCTGTTAGCATTTGCCTTATGTATTGAGGTGCTCCTATGTTGGGTGCATATATATTTATAATTGTTATATCTTCTTCTTGGATTGATCCCTTGATCATTATGTAGTGTCCTTCCTTGTCTCTTGCAACATTCTCTATTTTAATGTCTATTTTATCTGATATGAGTATTCCTACTCCAGCTTTCTTTTGATTTCCATTTGCATGGAATATCTTTTTCCATCCCCTCACTTTCAGTGTGTATGTGTCCCTAGGTATGAAGTGGGTCTCTTGTAGACAGCATATATATGTGTCTTGTTTTCATATCCATTCAACGAGCCTGTGTCATTTAGTAGGAACATTTAATCCATTCACATTTAAGGTGATTATCGATAAGTATGTTCCTATTACCATTTTCTTAATTGTTTTGGGTTTGTTTTTGTAAGTCCTTTTCTTCTCTTGTGTTTTGCACTTAGAGAAGTTCCTTTAGCATTTGTTGTAAAGCTGGTTTGGTGGTGCTGAATTCTCTTAGCTTTTGCTTGGCTGTAAAGCTTTTGATTTCTCTGTTGAATCTGAACGCAATCCTTCCTCTGTAGAGTAATCTTGGTTGTAGCTTCTTCCCTTTCATCACTTTAAATATATCGTGCCACTCCCTTCTGGCTTGTAGACTTTCTGCTGAGAAATCAGCTGTTAACCTTATGGGTGTTTCCTTGTATGTTATTTGTCGTTTTTCCCTTGTTGCTTTTAGTAATTTTTCTTTGCCTTTTAATTTTTTTTCAATTTGATTACTATGTGTCTCGGCACGTTTCTCCTTGAGTTTATCCTGCCTGGGACTCTCTGTGCTTCCTGGACTTGGGTGCCTATTTCCTTTCCCATGTTAGGGAAGTTTACAACTATAATATCTTCAAATATTTTCTCGGGTCCTTCCTCTCTCTCTTCTCCCACTCAGACCCCTATAATGTGAATGTTGGTGCATTTCACGTTGTCCCAGAGGTCTCTTAGGCTGTCTTCATTCCTGTTCTTTATTCTGTTCTACGGCAGTGAATTCCACCATTCTGTCTTCCAGGTCACTTATCCGTTCTTCTGCCTCAGTTATTCTGCTATTGATTCCTTTTAGTGTATTTTTCATTTCAGTTATTGTATTGTTCATCTCTGTTTGTTTGTTCTTTAATTCTTCTAGGTGCTTGTTCTTTAATTCTTCTAGGTCTTTGTTAAACATTTCTTTTGTCTTCTCGATCTCAGCTTCCATTCTCTTTCCGAGGTCCTGGATCATCTTCACTATATTATTCTGAATTTTTTTTTTGGAATGTTGCCTATCTCCACTTCATTTAGTTGTTTTTCTGGGGTTTTACCTTGTTCCTTCATCTGGTACATAGCCCTCTGCCTTTTCATTTTGTCTATCTTTCTGTGAATGTAGTTTTTGTTCCACAGGCTGCAGAATTGTAGTTCTTCTTGCTTCTGCTGTCTGCTCTCTGGTGGATGAGGCTATCTAAGAAGTTTGTGCAAGCTTCCTGATGGGAGGGACTGGTGGTGGGTACAGCTGGGTGTTGCTCTGGTGGGCAGAGCTCAGTAAAACTTTAATCTGCTTGTCTGCCTATGGGTGGGGCTGGGTTCCTTTCCTGTTGGTTGTTTGGCCTGAGGCAACCCAGCACTGGAGCCTACCCAGCTCTTTGATGGGGCTAATGGCAGACTCCAGGAGGGCTCATGCAAAGGAGTACTTCCCAGAACTTCTGCTGCCAGTGTCCTTGTCCCTGTGGTGAGCCACAGCCACCCCTGCCACTGCAGGAGACCCTCCAACACTAGCAGGTAGGTCTGGTTCAGTCTCCTATGGGGTCACTGCTCCTTCCCGTGGTCCTGATGTGCACACTACTTTGTGTGTGCCCTCCAAGAATGGAGTCTCTGTTTCCTCCAGTCCTGTCGAAGTCCTGCAATCAAATCCCACTAGCCTTCAAAGTCTGATTCTCTGGGAATTCCTCCTCTCATTATCAGACCCCCAGGTTGGGAAGCCTGATATGGGACTCAGAACCTTCGCTCCAGTAGGTGGACTTCTATGGTGTAATTGTTCTCCAGTTTGTGAGTCACCCACCCAGCTGTTATGGGATTTGATTCTATTGTGATTTCTCCCCTTCTACCATCTCGTTGTGGCTTCTCCTGTGTCTTGGGGTATCTTTTTTGGTGAGTTCCAGTGTCTTCCTGTTGATGATTGTTCAGCAGGTAGTTGTGATTCCAGTGCTCTTGCAAGAGGAAGTTTTAACATTTCTTATAAGCCAGGTCTACTAGTGACAAACTCCCTCAAGTTTTTAAATTTTATTTTAATTTCACCTTCATTTTTGAAGAATAGTTTTGCCACATATAGAATTCTTGGTTGACAATTTTCTTTTGTCAGCACTTAAATAGGTCATCTTACTGCCTATTGACCTCCATGGTTATGAAAAGAAATCAGCTTATGATCTTATTGAGGATCACTTGTATGTGATGAGTTGCTTCTCACATGCTATTTTGAAGATTTGCTCTTTGATTTCATCTTTTGAAAATTTGGCTATAACGTGTCATGGTGAGAATCTCTTTATACTTATCCTACTTAGAGTTTGTTGAGCTTCTTGGCTGTGTGGGTTTACGTCCTTTGATTTTCTACTCTAATCTTTTAGTATAACAAAGCAATCTCATAATTTTCTAATGTTGAATCCACTCTGCTTTTATAGAATAATCATAATCTGTTAATAATGTGTTATCTTCTTCATACATCCCTGGATTTATTTTGTTCATATTTTTCATGTGAGATTGGCCCATAATTTTCTGTTTCAAACTGACTCTGTATGGTTTAGTATAAAGGATATGCTAGTTTCAGCCAATATGTTAGAGCATATTTCTTTTTCTCTCTTGTCTAAAATAGTGGAATAATCTGTTCCTTGACTGCATGGCAGAATACATCAAAAGAACAATTTCAACAAGGTTCTTTTCTTTGGGAGAAATTTTTAAACATTTTTAGTTTCTTGGGAGGGTTCTAAGGTGACTCAGATTTTCTAGGTCTTCATGAACAAGTTAGATTACAAATCTTTCTAGAAATTTGTCCATTTCACAGATTCATTCAAATTTACTGTAACAAAGTTGATATAATATTCTTTTACTATCTTTTTAGGATGTGCTGCATCACTAATTAAGTCCCCCTTTCATCCCTTGTATTGTGTTTTTTTCATTTTTTCCCCCCCTTGATTATTCTTGCCAGAGATTTGTTCCTTGTTAGTCTCATCATAGGACTAACTTTTGGTTGTATGATGCTGCATATTATATCTTTGATTATCAGTTAGTTATTTTTTGCTGTTTTTTTTTGGTTATTTTTACTTTTTAGTTATTTTATTTTAGTTTTTCCATTTACCTTGTTGTGTTGATGTCTGTTTCTGCTTTGGCCTCAGTTCTGTGTCCTGTCACTAAAGCATGACTCGTTGAAATTCAGGTTCTAGGCCACCAGGAATTTGCAGATACCTCAGGGCAAAAGTCTGTTCCAAGTCTCTTTAATTCCTTGGATTCTTTGTGACTGAATTCTGGGGAGTCTATTATTACAACAGCTTGTCCAGGCATTACAAAAAGATGTATTTTATTTTTTGTCTACTTTTTTTAGGTGTGCTTCCCACAAGAGGTTTCTCAGAAACTACTCTGCCTAGAGCCGTCAAACACTCCCCATTGCTCCTACTGTCTGGAAACAGTGTCCAAACTCCTTAGCATAATTTTCTAAGGGAAAGGACCTCAACCTGTCTTTCATGGCTTTATTTCCTGCCAAGTGATTTCCTTTTCTGTATGGAAACTACTTTTTAATTCTTCTAGACCCAGATCAATGTCATTTGTTGGCGATAACTTCTTAATTTCCCAGTCCTTTGAACACAAAAGCAGTCTGTTCTATGACATCAGTAACAGGTTGTGCTGATATCTTTACTGCACTGTTCAGTGTTTGATGAAGGAATGAATTTATGGCCACATCTCCTGCTGGATTTTGAGTTCATTGAGGCAAGAACTGTGCCTAACACAGTGTAGTCGTTCACTTAGTGCTTGTGGAATGAACCAGTGGAATTTTGAATCTCTCTTCAGACTTAATATATATATTTTCTTCCCAGTCCCACCTTTGATGCTCCATCTATGGAAGGAATTACAAGTAAAGTAATAAGACCCTATAGCCACCAGGACTTTTCTGCAGATTTAAACACCTGTGGCCCAGCTCTTAACTGGTATTAACCAAATTATACCAAGCATTTTGGTTGTATCTTTGGGTCCTGGAGTCTAATTGCTTGTAATGAAACACTGGAGTCATAATTTGATGGTCTGTAGGTTTCTCAGCTGTTTTTCTCTATGAGAAAATATATAATGGGATATTTTGCATGTGACTGTCTATATTTTATATGCAACACATCAGTGTGTGTAAATTTTGTGAACAACTTCTATTATCTTTGAAACCACAGAAGCAACAAACAGTTATAATTATAGTCTGAAGAAGCTATAGTGTTTCAAATATGCCTACAGTAGTGGTATTACAATGAGAATGTTCTGTTTGCCTGAAGCTTTCGCTGTGCTCAGTGACATCACAATTATACTAAATTTTAACAGAAACTTCTGTCCTTAAACAGAAACAGCTTGTTTGAAAATCTAAGAGTTTTCTTTCTTCTGAATTATTTGATTCTTCACTGCATAAAAGTGAGAGAAACGGTAAATATCGTGGCATAACTCCATTCTCTGTTATTTCCCGGCTGGTTTTTACTGTCATGGAGTAATAGGTATTCTACTTTACTCCACATGGGGAATGAATGCACGTTATTTAAAACTTCTTTCTGTGCATCTGCTACTTGTCAACTCATGATCTTCTGATCCTTGAAGATTTGACAACCCTGTGAATTGCTTTAATGGAATTACTGAAAAGTTATCAACAAAGACGTTGCAATGTAAGAATGCAAAGTAAGTCCTTAGATGTTTAGAGGGAAATGAACTTCAAAAGGGGAGTAGTGGCCACAAAGAAATACCTGAATCATTCAATTTTTGGTGCGGTCCTGCATGTCTTTAATTTTGTCAACTTGTAGAGAGAATGTTTACATTGCCTTCCCTTTTCCTCAGCTGTGACTTATCTTTTTCTGTAGCTTATTAATCAACACCTCATATGACACTGAATACACCTCAGAATAAGAAAGTAGAATCAAGGGAACATTCTACCTGGAAATAGAAAAACTGCCTTCTAATCCCATCCATTCCTGCCATTTTGCCACTGACTATGGCAGAATCGTTGGATTAATCTTTCAGGTTTTCTGGGTCTTTCTTTCTTTATCTGTAAAATTTAAGCTGTAGGTTAGACCAGTGATCCTCAAAGTGAGGCCTCTGGACCAGTAACATTAACTTGATATGGGGACTAGTTAAAGGAGCAAATTCTCAGGCCTCCCCCCAGACCCAAGGATTTGGAAACTCAGAGGGTGGAACCTAGCAATCTGTATTTTAATAAGCCCTCTAGGTGATTCTAAAGCACATTAATCTCTGAAAACCACTGGATTAGATAAACTTTAGTAAACTTCCAGCCCTAAACTCCCATGAATCTCTATGAATTTAAGGGTAATTTAGGACTAAATTGGATTTTAAGTAGGCATATTCTTCTGCTTGTAATTAAATTTAAAATTTGGATTCCAAACACAGATTTAGAAACATATGTAAGAAAAAAAGAAAAAGAATGCTGAAAATGTTGTCCAAAAAAACGTAATTACTCTGAAAATGTTTTTGAATATAAGCATTTGTAGAATTTGCCTCCATTTGACATCCCAAAATGAACTTGGTATTTCTATAGTACATGTATCTTGATGAATATTTCCACTGAATGATCACCACTGCTTAATGGCTGTGATTTCAGAAAAATAAAATTATTCAGAATTATTGTAATTCATTTCTTATATTTATGGAGGATAACAGTTAATAATCTGTTCTACATAAGTGCACATATGGCTAAAATTTTTGTTATTGAATATTTGGGCCTTTGGTCTCCTCTATAGGGAAATGTCCTTGTGTTTAACCACTTCTGGGCTTTATTAACATATGCTTTACCTAACAGTCTGTCTGGCTCCATTTTTTATTAATGCAGAAGAGTTTTTGGTAGTGATTTTGATTTTCTAGGACTGGTATAATTATATTAATCAAGGCTTTATGCTTTCCAAGGTCACCAAAGGAAGGAGTGGAGAATCTTTTATTCTTAGTCTAAATAAGTTAATAAATATAAATATGCAACAGAAAATGTAGAAAATCATTTTTTTAAATTCTGTAGAAAGTAAAATGAGAACTGGGGAAAGGAAGAGAGAAAATTATCCTTTATTTTGCTTTGATGAGTAAGATAGAATCTGAAGACCTATTCTCCATAAAGAGTGGCCAGAACTCTGCTCTTCTTAAGAGAATCCAAAGTTTAAGACTGGAAGATAGGTGTATATGTCACGTTTCAAGTAACTCTTTTCTTGACCTATTTCTGGAAGCCTGTGAAAAATTAGCTAAAACATTAATTGGTTTTATTTCTTTTTCTTTGCAATTGGAAATAGCCAAAAGAGGCAAGCTAGAAGCATTAGGAGATAAGTTTCTATTACAAAATCAAGCAAAGTGTAAAAGACATTTTGAGAAGTTATTCATTTAACAAATGTTTATTGAGCACCTAGTATGTACTAAGCACTGTGCTTGACACTGGGGATAGACCGATGGATAAGGTGCCTTGCCTATTAGATATTAGTATCTAGTTAGGGAGAACAACATTAAAAAAAGTGATTATGCAAATTATGATTAAAAATACAGTGCATTAATTGTTATGAAAGAGATGTATATAGACTATAATCATAATACATAATTGAAACATAGACCCATCTGAGGATCAGGAAAGACTTTGATACAAGTTACAGTGATAGTCACTTTGACTGCTATTTGGAAAATAGTAGGTTGGAGGCAAGAGTAATATGAAAAACCAGTTAGGAGGCCATCGTAGTAATCCAGGTACTGTTCCCTGCCATCATGGAACTTATGTTGTAATGCAAAGGTTTATATAAAATACCAACAATGAATAACAGAAACTTGCATAACTTTTGTCCAGATTTCCTGTCATTGCATAACAAACCATTTCGAAATTTAGTGGCTAAAGACACAAATTTATTATAATGTCTCATAGTTCTATGAGTTAGCTGACTCAGTCAGTGATTTTAACTTAGAGTTTCTCATGTGGTTGCAGTCCTACAGAAGCAGGTACTGGAGTCATCTTAATAATCAAATAAGATGGTCTTTTGTTTTGTTTTGGTTTTTTGCATACATGCCTGACACCTCAGCATACCTGTATGTGGCTATTTTCTTCAGCAGGGTAGACTGAACTTCTTACATATTGGCTCGGGGCTCCAAAAGGCAGGAAGTAAAAACTTCCAGTGTTTTTAAGGGACCGTTAATTTGGAACTGGCATAACATCATTTCCATTGTATTCACTTGGTCAAAACAGTCACAGGCCAGTTTAGATTCAAACTGGTCAAAGAACAACTCCACATCTCGATGGAAGGTGTCATGAGCAATGACAAGGTGATCAAGACGACCCCCAATCATCTTTACTTTTTGTTACCTTGCCCTTCCACACTGGATAGGGCTGATCCTGGGTAATCAATATGATACTGTGGAGATGATGGTCTGTGACTTCCCAGGCTAGGTCATATAAGTGATGTGGCTTTGACCAGTTCTTTCAGGTTACTATCTTTGGGGAGAGCTAGCCCCCACGTTGAGTAGCCTTCCCACATGGAAAGGGCCTGAGGCCACTTATTAACAGCCTGAACCAACTTGCCAGCCATGTGAGGGAGCCACCTTGGAAACGGATCATCCAGCCCCAGTCAAGCCTCCAGATGATTGCAACCCGAGTCATTACTTATTTAACTTTTTATTTAATTTTTTTATAATTAATTTTTATTGGAGTATAGTTGCTTTGCAATGTTGTGTTAGTTTCTACTGTACAGCAAAGTGAATCAGCTACATGTATATATATATATCCCCTCTTTTTTTGGATTTCCTTCCCATTTAGGTCACCACTGAGCAATGAGTAGAGTTCCCTGAGCTATGCAGTAGGTTCTCATTAGTTATCTATTTTATACATAGTATCAGTAGTGTATATATGTCAACCCCAATCTCCCAGTTCATCCCACCCTCCCTTTCCCCCCTTGGTGTCCATATGTTTGTTCTCTACCTCTGTGTCTCTATTTCTGTTTTGCAGATAAGATCATCTATACCACTTTTCTAGATTCCACATATATGTGTTAATATATGATATTTGTTTTTCTCTTTCTGACTTACTTCACTCTGTATGACAGTCTCTAGGTCCATCCACATCTCTACAAATGACGCAGTTATTTAGACTGCAAAGTGAGAGATCTCAAGCTTGCATCACCCATGTAAGCTGCTCCTGAATCTTGACCCACAAAAACTTTGTGATATAATAAATATCTATTATTGTTTGAAGCTGCTAAGTTTTGGGGTAATTTGTTATGCAGTGATAGGTAAATAGAACAGAGGCCATTTGGGGAGATAACCCAAGGGCCCTGTTTATGGTTGTTTTTGCTAGTGAATCTCATGCAGTGTAGTACCTGACTCATAGTTCAATAACTTCATAAAAGAAAGAGGGTCACGATATTATAGTGACTGAATAGACTTCCCATTGCATAGCTTCTTGGAATGGGGGTAGGACAAACATAGCAAGTGACAGGAAGTATGATACAGTGGAAGTGGGATTCTGAGTGCAGAAGAAGCATGATCTCCATGCAAAAAAAGACCACTCAGGATTTTGGCTGGCATGACAGGATTGCTGGCAACCCTGACTAGTACAGTAGAAGTCAGAAATGAAAAGCTTCTTGAAGGCTATAAAGGTTGTATCAAAGACTTCCTGTTTGTGCACATGTCCTTTCCTTCTAATACCGAAATTAATTAAACTGATCTGCAGAAAAACTGATTTGCTCTTCAAAGAAACTACTGGTTGCTGCTCAGTGACTTGTGTTCCGCTAGGCTGGCTACCCATGGATTCTGGGTTGATTTGTTCTTGTATCTGCTCAGTATATTTACTCTTTCTACATATCAAAGATAAACCTAAGCTTTTTTCTAAGTATTTTAAAGAAATACTGAGATTTAAAATCAGAAAAGAGCAACAGAGGTAAATATGCATCCATAACACAAATTCTTAGAACTTCAGAAGTGATTATATAACTAAAATCACTATCCCTGTGTTTTATGGTTCACAACATTTTCCTATATCTTTGAAATTTTAGAGAAGACATCCAAGAGAATGAACTTGAACCATATTTTATTAATACACTTTTGGTGTAATACTTCCACACATCAGTATTTTTTCAATATATAATTGTGGAATGGAAAAAAATAAGAAAAATTACAGAGTTGAAGTGGTTTTTAGTTAGAATATTTTAGAAGAGTGATTTGTGATCAAATGCAGTATTATAAGTAAGATACAAATATCTTTATGTGTATATAAAATTCATATGTATTATTTTAAAATGAGCTAAGTTTGAAAGAAAGATAGAGACAGGGCTTAAGTAAGAATAGACAGGATAAGAGAGAGTATTCTAGGAGGAGAAATAGTAGATGAGGTGTTTGGAAAGGCAGACAGACAGAATAAGACACGTACAAATGTCAGCAAGTAAGGTTCTTTGACTGTAGCAATGAGTGTGTGTTGAAAATCCCCTCTTGCCCATATGCCTTGTCGCACCTCAACCTGTCATGTCAAATTCCCTCCCCCCAATCAGGGCACATACATTCTCTTAGATGTTTCTCTGGTTCCTGGGATGAAGCAATAAAAGCCTTCCACTCTCCCTCAAAATATGTTGCTTCCATTCCGTAGATAAACCTCTTGTATTAATGTTGGCAGACAAGCTCCGAAAAGGTAAGTGTGAACTGAAATGAGAGTGAGCTGAAGCAAAGCTCTCTGGGCACGGGGAGGTACACTTGGAAAGGATAGTGTTTTATCAGTGTGGGTGGGGCCAGTCAGAGAAAGGAAGACTTGGAGCAGGAGAAAGTCACACAAATGGCACATGTATTCCACACAAATTTTCTGTATTTTCAGATCAGAGGACTGTCTTTCAATATTGGAAGAATGAAAATCATGGTTGTCACACATTGCTCTTATTAGACGTATATTTGGTTCGGTATCTTCCAATAAGGACAAGTAAACAGCAGAGTTAAATGTGCATCCTGTTTTAAATGGGAAAAATAATGTATTCTTTTTGAAGAAAATGTGGAAATACAGAAAAGTACAGAGAAGAAAGAAGAAGGAGAAGGAGTAGGGGGAGGGTGGAGGGGGAGAAGAAGAAACCACTGTTCGAGAAAACCACACTATTTACTTGGTATATTTTCTTCTCCCAGCCTACCTCCCCCCCACCCCACAGCCTCCTTTTTTTCCTGCACATAGCGCTTTAAATACACACACTGCAATTTTGTATTTTTCTTTTTAAAATAAAATTTATAAGTATTCTATTTATTAATTCTTTTGGTAAATATCACAAGAAATGGCTAAGCCATCTTTCATCATGTGTCAAAATGAAAATGTAGCAATTGGTTTCTTAACCATCCCTCTCTTTTTGGATATTTAGGTTGATTTGATATTCACTGTTATAAATAATGCTGTGATAAACTTCTTTGTGAGCTAAGTTATTTCTGGATTTAGGAATTTCTTAAAGGATAGATGCCTGGAAATTTGACTACTTCAATCAAAGGATAGTAATAGCAACTATGTTACTCTTTATGATATATGGACATTGGCTTGATTCTTTGATGATGAATCTATTAAAATTAATAGGTTCTAATCAAAATCCAAAATCATATGTAAGACATGGTCCATTTAGACTTGGACTTCTCTCCAGACTTCAGAACTTGGTGTCTCTACTATGATTGTTCTCCTGTGTCTTGAATGCGGCATGGTTGCAAACATTGAATTCTAGTTAAATATACATAATTCTTACCTGAATGCTTTGTCACGCAAGGCATGGGAGGGGGAAGAGTAAAACAACTTTAAAAACAATACCCAAGGGGCTTCCCTGGTGGCGCAGTGGTTGAGAGTCCGCCTGCCGATGCAGGGGACACGGGTTCGTGCCCCGGTTCGGGAAGATCCCACATGCCGCGGAGCGGTTAAGCCCGTCAGCCATGGCCGCTGAGCCTGCGCGTCTGGAGCCTGTGCTCCGCAACGGGAGAGGCCACAACAGTGAGAGGCCCGCGTACCGCAAAAAAAAACAAAAACCAAAACAAAACACAATACCCAAGATCATCAATCAACCTTCTTTGCCAAACAGCTTGAAAATTTGTGGAAATACAGTAATACTTAAAGCATAGAATCCTCTTTCTACTTTATTCAACTGTTTTAAAAATACATACTTATTGAATTATGCCCTCCTTATAAAACTCCACTGAAATGACCCCTACACAGAATGTTTAGTTACAGAATTAAAAAACTTTATGAACAAAGAAATGTTACTCTTGTGATATTGCTTACCTAATTTTCTCCTTTAGAAACTCACCTTTTGTAAATAAACTAAGCTGGTATTTTTATTCATGATACTGTTTCAAACCGTTTGCTTTTCACTAACCTTTTATTACCGTGTAAATATTTTTCTATGTTGTTATGAGTGCATCCTCCTATTAGGTTCAAATTCCGTAGTGTCATAATCACACAAAAGGCTGAAGTACTGATTATGCCTCAGATAATGTAGTTGTTAATGATCAACTTAATGTTAAAAGCCATTACTGCTCATTGACATAATTCTGAGAACATTATACTGTAGAAGTGCACCTTTTGTGTGGAAACAGAATGACAAAATTGAAAAGTTAAAAGTTGAGTGTCTGAATAATAGCCTGTGAAATCATTTAGACAAGACCATTGTTGCCTCTATTGTTCAAAGACTAGAGAGTGACAGGATGAGACAAAAAAGGAGAAACACCACAAGGGCTCCACTTGCAGGTTTGAAGGAAGATGGAAAGTAAAGAAGATCTCTGTTTGCCGGTTTCCCTCTCTTCCTGGAGGGTCTTCGCCTAACAACAGAGCACCCTCCTCTGGCCACTTGCCAAAAGGGGATGCCTGCCTCAATTTTGATTGGCAGGAGTCGAGCCAGGCAGAAGTTGCTGCAAGTGCCTGGCAAGGATTTTTCCAATACAACGTTGCCTGAGAGTGACCAGGACAAGTCTCCCACGGTTTCCTCCGTGCTGCCCACTCAAGGGTTTTTGGTCATGAAGCATTTGAAAGCTAGAAGGATGCTTTAGGAAGTCACCTTCCCAAACAATCTACCAGCTCACTTGGGTACTTTGCATCTTGGTGTCCGTTTTCTGTGGTATCTTTGGTCTAGTTTTGATCTGGGAGTTGGGGGCAAGTCAAGAGTTTAGAGAGAGAGAAGGTGTGTGTACGTGGCGGTGCGGGGGAGAGATACGTATGAGCCCTCAGGCTTGTTTGATGGAGCCAATGGGACCTAAAACAGAGGTGTAATTCCCTGCTGAATCATCTCATTTCGCTCTTCCATTTGCAAAGACTTCATTCTTTACACTGACGGACCACTTAATAATATCCATATTTGGTTGGTCACAACAGTACCCAGGTGAACAAATAGGAATGGGTTACAACTCATTAATCATTGTTACTAGAAAAATCCAAAGCTTATGATCTGCTTAGAGTGAGTGACAGTTATCTTCATGCAATATTAATGTTACTGTAAACTTTCTACGTTCCAGGGACACATTCTAAATGCTTTAGATATATTAACAGGGAGACTTTGCTAAAAGTAGGCCCATGCAGTGGAAATGCACACTGGTTTCAGACTGTCAGAGAGGAAGAAATGATAATTGTATTATCACAAGGGATACAAACTGATGTACATAATGTACTCCAATTTTTAAAGAAAAGATCAAATCATGCTTGCAACTGCTGTTTAAGAAAGCAGAGAAATCTTATATAGTTTTAAAATAGTTCTATAAAAATTGATTATTTAAAATATTTTAGTTATGTTGAATTTATTTATTTATTTATTGGCCACACGGCATGTGGTAACCTAGTCCCCCGACCAGGGATCGAGCCTGCGCCCCCTGCACTGGAAGTGGGGAGTCTTAACCACTGGACCACCAGGGAAGTCCTACATTGAATTTTTAAAGGAAACTTTTTCAAAGAATAGTTTTAGATTACGTAAAAACTGCAACGGTAACACAGAAATTTCCCATATACGTCACACCCAGGTTTCCCTGTTATTAACATCTTACACTAATATGGCATATTTATTTTAGTTAATGAAACAATATTGATACATTATTGTTAATTACTGTCCATAGTTGATTCAGATTTCCTCAGCCTTTTCCTAATGTCCTGTTTCTCTGGAACCCATCCAGGATAGCACATTATTTTTAGTTGTCATGTCTTCTTAGGCTCCTCTTGGCTGTTACAGTTTTTCAGATTTTTCTCGTGGCTCTTACAGTTTCTCAGATCTTTCCTTGGTTTTGATGACCTTGACAGTTTTAAGTACTGTTGGTCAGGTATTTTGCGGAATGTTCCTCAATGGGGATTTGATGGATGCTTTTCTCCATTGCAAACTTACTATTTTTTCCATTGTAGTCAGTAATATTTTGAGACTATGCAAATACTTTTTAAAGGATTATTTTGGACTGCCCCCTTTTCGCATCATTTGGTAGGTCCAGATCAATCTCATCTAAAAATTGGTCCAATAAGTTAATTCCTTAAAAACAGATCGATATTTGAGATTTTCTCCAACAAGTATTGGTCTGCTGATACTTAGTAGGTTTATAAGAAATATTGATGAAAGATAGAACATTGTATTTAATTAAATCAAACAATGTGGGAAAATAATAGGTTGACAACGGGAACAAGAACTTCTATAAAGTGTATTTGGGATAAGTAATAATAGCAAAGCCAGAAGACAATGGAGCTTAACATATGTTGATACTGGTATCTATCAATTCTGGTGAATTTATATTCACCAACACTTAATCCTTTGATTTTTCAGAAGAAGACTTTTAGTTAGCTTTCTTCTTTAGAATATTCTATTCTTCCCCAAGAATTCTATTCTAATGCTATTGGGAAGAGTTATTTTAACTTTTGAGAAATAAAAAATTATTTTATTTAATTATTTTTAATTGAAATACAGTTGATTTGCAATGTTTTGGGAAGAGTTATTTTAAAATCAGGCCCACTGACGGCCAACGAATTAGGGTATATTAGCACCAACAGCACGGGGTCCTAATTAGAAAATGACAAACTACTTTGGGAAAAAGAAGGTCTAAATCTTTCTTTTGTTTTGCAATTAAATTATTTTCAAAGTTAATATTTTTATAATGCCCTCTGTTTGAATTCTCCGTGTCCTTTTATTTAATACTCTGGATATCTGCTTTGACTATTGCCTTCTCTCCTATATTATCCACTTTTCTAACAGAGCTGACTTGGGTCAGTTTTTGTCATATGTCATCCCTCGCCCCTAAAGACGTCTTGCTTTCTAGCCCCAAGTATTTTCTTTATTGTTTACAATTTACTTTTTGAATGCATTTTTTTAGTTTTTATTAATTGATTTATATTCTGATGGTACCTCCAAATTAATGTTTTCATATTGTCGTTACACTCAAATTACACCGAAACACCCAGTTTACTCATTTATTTGCTTCACTCTGTGTTAATGTAAAACATGGTCTTAGCTAGGTGTGAATTGCAAAGACAAAGAAGTCAGATTCCTCTTTTCAAAAAACTTATCCCCTCAGAGAACATTTTCGAGGTAACATCTTCTCTGAATCTGGACTGGTTTTGGAACGAGATCTCAGATTTTGGGGAAGCATGTTATGTGTCTTGGAATACATAAAATACACCCCAAGGGGATTAGAAAGATTGCATTTTAGTGGAAAAGGAGATTAGCAGGTTCTACTTGTCATTATTCCACTGCTAGAATTTAAAGGTCTGGGCAACTGAGGAAACAGAGAGGGAGGACACAGAGAATGAGAGAAGGAAGGAGGTAGCAACGGAGAGGGTACAGGGGGTGTGGAGCTGTAGTATCAGCTGGAAGAAAACCCAAGATGTTGAGTAGCAAGGGGAATTTGAGAGGGTAAGTAAGAGTTCTGTGCAGGGACACAAAGCAAATAAAATTCACTTGCTCCCTTTGACAAGGCAGAAAGAAATAGCCTCAGCTTATTTGTGTGCTTCTGAACCCTGGTTCACCCGCCACTCGTTCAGAGGCTGTGGGAAATCCAGATGCAGTTGTTGTTCTCACCGAGCTACATTAGGAGCTGATCCAGCCTCTGTAACGTATCAGGAGGCTGCATTGGCAGCAAACAGATCCACTCCTAATGTAACTTGAGGGGAAAGCTTAATGCCTTTGCTCTGCCGTTTGAATTTTTTGTTTGAAAGAGCATATAGATTATTTATAGTCCACCAGATAAACCTGAGGGTCTTTTAATAAACTCATAGATTATGTTGCTCAAAGGAGTTTATTGAAATAATATCTGAATTCTCCCGTGACAATGACATTCCATAAGAGTTTATGACTCTATCCCGTGTGGAATAGTATTTCCCACCTTACCCCAGGGTATCTGCGTATCATTTCAACATTCAAAAGGAAGATGAAAGAGTGACTTTAGGTCACTATACCAGATTGTCTCATAATTTTTTTCTTAAAAAACCCAACAGACCAAAGCAGGTAGAGGATAACTGATAAAAAAAAAAAAAAAAACACCTAGGAAAGAACTCAACCAACTGCCTTCTAAGCAAGGCAAGTTTGAGCATTTTGATTAGCCTTTTTTGGGGGAAAATGTGAGTTTTTCTGGTCAGCATTAAATTAGGGGTTTAGAGGTTTGGCTTGGATCTGATCCAAGAAAGAGCAACCAGGACATACAAATCCATGTCATCATAGCCAGAAGCTTTGATTCCAGCTACATTTATTTATTCTCGGACGCGCCTGAGGAGCTCACAGTTGTCTGGAAGTGTGGGGTTATCACTCACACACTCACATCACCACTGTAGCTCACCTCCACACGTCCTCAGGGGCTTGTTTCGCCATCTTTCAGACTTAGGGTTGTTTCCCTTTTTTAAAAATTAAACCACTCAATTACATTGTATTGCTTGAAGTCCAAAATTTTTAAAAAGTTCCCCAATTTTTGTCCATTTTACCTTTCTATTTTTTCCCCCATCAGTCCTTTGACCCCCAGTTTTCCTCATCCCTGTCAGAGGGTCTTATTTGCTCCAGCTGTCTCTTCAAATCTCATGTCTCACTTGAAATTTCATTTAAAAATCTCTAGCCTCTCCCTGTCTTCCCTGCTCATTTCTCCCTTGGCTGCTATTTATTTAACTTTATAGTGACATTTTCTAACTCCATAAAGCCTTCTGAGGTAACAGTTTTTATGAAACACACATGATTCTATTGTATTATTTTTTTTTCCAAAAGAGAACATAGCCAGAAAAGAACAATGGAGAATTGTTTTCTTTCAAATAGGACAAGTTAAATAACAAAATCAGAGAAATCTTAGAGTGAGAAGGAAGTTTTAAAAGTCATCTTGTCAAAGCCCTTCATTTTGTAATGAGGAAACTGAGTTCCAATAAGGTGGGTTTATTTTTCTCAGAGTGACATGGCTTGTGCAGCCGAGGATGGAGTTGGTTCTCTTCTCCCCCAGTTCAGTTTCCTTTCCATTCCACCATATTGGCCTTCTTAGACGTTCGCCTTGAGCCAGAGGTGATGCAATCACAGAAGTTCACTAAGAGGGATGATTTCCAGAATGGCTTCACTCATTCAATAAACATTACTGAGGACCCACTTGAGCACCATTTTGGCACCAGGGATACACAACGAGTAGTTCCAAGTCCCACCCTCATAGAGTTTACATTTAAGTGAAGGAGATTAGTGATAAATAAATAAGAATATGTAATGCCAGGAAGAGATAGGAGCTGTGAAGAAAAATACAGCAAATAAGAGAACAGAAAATGAAGAAAGGAGTGTTGTGTATGTCTGGGGTAGAATGACCAGGGTGAACCTGTCCGAGGAGGTGACATGTGGGCAGAGGTCTGAATATAGTAAAAGCGTGATCCACCAGGCCATACTGGAAAGAACATTCTAGGTAAAGAGAAGTACAAAAACCCTGGCGTGCGAAAGGCCAGTGAGACCTTTATTACACGCACAAGCAAGTTTCATTTTGAGAACACAGGCATAGCTTTCAGTTTACCCTGTGGGCTTTTTAGTATGTATCAATTGACTAAAATGAAGAACGTTTCAATTTTACAGACTTTCTTTTAAGGACTGAATTGTACCAGATTCACTAATTGGCCAACTCACTTGTTCTCTGTCTTTAATTGTAGGACCCCAGAAAATGGGGGCACATCTTTTCCTGCTACAAAGACACATAACTAAACAGAACCATCCTCATATCTAAGTTTAGCGTTTAGTTAAGTGGCTCTGTCACAGAGACAGATTATATAACTGGCAGAATCAACTACTTCTTTGGAGTTGCATACTGGCTTTCCACATTGCAACCCAAAGGGAATGCCACAGGAGACTTTTATGAAGCCAACAAACTGTCTCAGAGAAAAAGACTCAGCACCAGGGTTGAGAGGGGAGATTTGGGCACGAGCTGCTGCTGTTTTTGTAAACCTATACCCTGGGATCCCCAATCTCCTAATAAGGAAAAGGCTAGCCCACTTTGACCTTTACAGCCTGTTGCAAAGTCATTGCTGAGCTATTATTTGAGTAGCTTGAGGTAGAATAATGTTCAACTCAGCTTCCTGGAGCTGCATTTGAAATGCAATTAATTGACTGCTGTTAGTTGTCAATTAACATTTATTATCAATTAGTTCATCAAATTGATTAGTTGGCAGGACCTTAAAGTCTAAATGCACTCCTCTCCATTATAAATATGTCTATAAGAGTAAAAGCTACTCACTAATTGATGTCAAACTGGAATTGCTTATGCCGGACTTGACTCTTGTCCATATTGCATTTTAAAATCTGTATCAAGTGAACTTGGATAATACATGTAAGGTTCACACTTTTAAAATGTGCGTGTTGTAGTTGTTTTTTTGGGGGGCAATCAGTAAACATGCCAGGTGGAAACTTTATACTAATATTAAATATCACATTTAATAAGATTTGTTATTTCATAGTCTCATATCTAGAATGATTTTACTTTGGAAAAAAGCATCCCGTTTCTCTTGGTTGCTGAGATTTTTGTACACCTTGAAACAATGCCTGTGTCAATTTTAACATTTTGTGAGTCAACTAATAGAATGTAAGCTTTCAGTAGCTGTCTAAAGGAAAGTTAAATATAAATGTGTGTAATTTACAACTCCTGCTATTTGAAAGATAGGCATATACATATTTTTATCACTTCTCTCCCCCCAAAAACTTTTCTAGAATATACTCAGCATTCTAGAGTATTCTGCATTCTATCCATTATCTAAGACTGATTAGCAGATTTTGAATTCCCCCTTCCGTCTCTCCTTTTAGTCAAGAAAACCCCAAACAAAACAAAACACAGATATGCCATCGCTTAAAAAGACCCATTTTGTGTGTGTCTGTGTGTGTGTGAGAGAGAAAAGGAAACTTACAAATGTTTAGCCGTCAGCATATAATAGTTTGTCTTATTTTTGGTACAACTTAGGATGAAGCATGGAACAAAACTGAAAATTGACCCCTATTTATTAAACAAAACGCAAGATACCTACAAGGGATTACTCACTTTTATTGCCTTTGTGCAAAAAGATAATTCCTGCCTCCTCCCATCCCAAATTGTGACCTAAATATGGCTGAAAGACACAACATGTGACCTGCTTAGCACTGCCTGCCATGGCCTCGAGCCACAGCAGGAACTCTATTAGAGGGAACGGCACAGATGCTACCAGATGGCCAACATATTGTCCAGAGATGACCCATGTATAATTGCAGAAAGTTCAATACATTCAGGTTTTGAATTTAATTGCATTGACCACCTCACCTACTGCTGCTGCATGCTTTAATTTATTTAAGGTGGAAACATAGTTTGAGAGAGAGCGAGGGACCTCCTTACAGTGTTATCTTCCTGCCTTTTGCCAAGCACCAAATTGCCTAAAGATGTGATTGCTGGTGTTACCGGCTACCTGAACTATGAGCAATTTGTGACATGTTTGCTTGGGATCCAATAGATAGAGAGTTTTGCTGTTAATCAACTTAGCAATATTGCCCAGCTGCACGTAAATATATTTGCATGTATTTTTCAAGAGTTTTTGGTGGGGAGTGGGAATGCTGATGGGGTGAGATTGTACAATGTATCGCCACTTTAGCCTTCACTCCGTTGCTTGTACAAAAAAGTTGGTTGAATTTTAGTTACTTTGCCTTTCCCCACCCCCACTTCAGCTCTAGCAATATGAGCTACCCGTCTGTGACCCAGTCCCCATGAATTTATATTTCCAGTACTATGATATTATGTTGGAGGGAAGGGGACATTAAATTCATTTTGCTGCATATGCAAATATATAGTCACTTAAAAATAAGAACTTAGGCTTCAGTTACTATGGATTTTGAATCTTTTCTCTTCTAAAGAAAAATGGCAATTATATAAAGATAGAGAACTATTGTTTCAGCTTCCTCTTGCAGGCTGTTATTTCTTAAAATGTTTCTGCTAAGCAAATGTAATCACAAAGGCATGCGTTATTAATTCAAAATAGCTTCTCAAATGGCTCAAGCTCTGGAATGGCAGCATGTATGTTGCGATGTCATCTGTCATAATTCTTTGCTCTTATATCGTGCCTTTTCTCCAAGCCACTCACATACTACATTTGCTTTGTGTCTATATTCAAGACAAAAGATAAATCCTCATTTTGTTAGAACTTTCCAATCTATTGCATCTTTTCATATTTACACTGCAGACAGTCTACTGATAGATCTGATTGGTTTCCCTGATATGTCTTGAAAGAGAAGTCACGAAATAGTCAAGAAAAATTACATTCCTCTGTCATAAACTGATTTGAGAATAAATTTTATGGTGGAAGCCATTTTACATTCATCCAATGATGTATTTACAATACATTCAATGATGTATTTCTGACCCTTGTCATCATTAATTATGCTTTACAAAGTCCTACTTCCTGTTTAAAATCTGAATCCAAATCATTTGTACCAAAAGAAGTCCATCTTAAGTGCTTCACAAAAACTTTAATTTTTAAAATAAGAATACGTTCTCATGAAAACAGTTAAATGTTAAGACATTGTGTTAAACAAACAAACCCAATTATTGCAAAATTAAAGAGATTTCCTAAGTCATTATTTTATGATTTGGACCTGCTAGTAAGTATTTTAGGATGTCACAAACCCTATTGGGTAGGGTTCCTTTAAAAGCAGAATGGCAGCTGCTGTCAAAAATGGAATGCACCCCAAAAACTTGCCGTTTATTCGTATCCCAGTTAAAGCTGAAACAAACAACTGAAACTAATCACGCTTGAAGTTGGGTATCGCCTTTGTGAGCTTTATGAGCCTATTTTTCTGAAATTAGGAATTGCCTGAGTGAAATGTTTCTAGCTAAACTGCTTTCTACTGAAGTCATGATTTTTACAGTCAGATAAATGCCCCTTAAGCTCCATTTATGTAAGCATCAGTGACATCCAGTGGCTAGCATGCTGATCACAAGTGCATCTCCCCGAAGTATGAGGGGGTCCGTGGTAGGGAGATGGCATTGGAATCCACTCTGCATTTTGGTGATGCTGTTTCTACTTAAGAAAGTTGATTTTATCAATATCAAACGTGGTCCTCTGATTAGGACGACTAAATATCCCACCGAACTTTGAAGTAGCATTGATAGAAATGAGACTTGAAAATGGGAAATCAAAATGCACATGGGGCTGCATAGGAAATACCATTGCTTAGAAAACATAATTAGCATCCACACTACACCCAAGGCTTGAAACTCTGCAGGTGTTATTCAGAAATGGTTCTCGGACCGCTTACGCAGCTTTCAGTTGTACAAAGAGGACTTGTAAATTATGGCAAGACTGGTTCATTATGCAGAGTCGGATGGTGTTACCATTCATGTTTCAAACACATATGCTTCATAAAATGGTCCACCTTAATTTGAAAAAGGTATGACTTGCAATTATGTCAGCCACATACATTTATTTGCAGACAGTCAATTCATATTGATCATAACCCAACCTTACGATGACCTTGAGGAAAGGTAGTCTGTGATGAGTATAGATATTGGGATCAATACCGGAGTGCAATCGACTGCACCTAGTTACCGATACATGATGTATAAAGGTACACTATTTTCAGAAACAAAGATAATAACAGCTCATTTAGTCAACTCTTTGTAAAGGTTTAATATTGATACATGTAGTTATAATGACATCCTAGGGCATTTTCAAATGGTGGAAAACAGTAGGGTGCAGAGTCGCTGAGCACATCAAGTAGGAAGAATCATTACTTTCCAACTCCAAATAAGAAATTCCGGGATATTTATGTCAACATTGTTGAGAACTAGGGTACTCTCTAAGCCGTGCAGAGAGCCCACGATTCCAACTGCTGCTTTGCTTCAGTTTTCTTCTCAACGTGCCAGGTCTAGTGAAGCGAAGCACCCCATTACGCGGGAACAAAGCCTCCAGGACCACATATTGTACGTTAGTACTACCCTCTCTTGCACATTTGCCACGGAATTAGCTTGCCTATCCACAGGTATAACCAACTGTAATCATGAGGAAGAGAGCATTTGGTCTCAGCACATCTGCTCCACGTTGATGCATTCCCCTCTGCTATGGAAAGTTAAAAGAAAGGATGTTAACAAAAATTTCCCCCAATTGTTCCTTTCTCTTTGCTGGGAATTCCACAGAGTGAGCACTTGGCAAGTTATGCAGAACCTAAGTAAATAGAGTCCATTGGCAAAATGGTAACAGGTTGTGCAGCTTAATTGGAGGAGAGAAGTTCAGGAACCAACCCAGTGTCTGCTGCACCCAGTTGGTAAATTGTGCCTGTGGTGAGAACAGAGTGATTTTGCAGTAAGCTCATTTTGGGTAACTAGTCAGCCTGCTACTGTGAGCCAAGAAATATGCGGATTTGGTTTCAGTGTGTTTTTTTTTTTTCAGTGTAAAATATATTTCTATATCTTGAGCTTTGTTTATCTTTTGCCAGTATGATTTTAGGAAATCGATGTCAGCACGCTGATATTGTCTTCCTAAGGGAGGGAAATACTAAGAGACATTTGTGGCTATTAAAACCTGCAAACAGAAGGAAAAGGCTCCTGTTCGCATGGATTCCACTGGAACGTTTTCCCTGAATGCTTAAGTTTCTAAATTGATCCCTGCAGTTAATCTCCTGGTCACATTTCTCAAGCCAGATGCTTTTTTCACACGGTCTTTCTGTTTTTCGTGCCGTCGTGTCATTTGCTCCCTCCTTTTGCCTCTTAGATGCTCACGAAGCTTTTTATTAATAAACCTGTGTTTTCAATACAGTACTACATCAATACACCTCTGAGTGGTTCCATTAGTCAGCATTCTGAAAAATCCTATGCTCTATTGAAGAGCTGTAAATCTCCATTATTGCTTCCCATAGCACAAATAAAGGACACCCTCTTACCTCCCTGGCATCCTCTGCTAATTTTTAAGGGTGAATGCATACGCTGGCACAGGCGCTTTGAGGTGCTGAACTTTGTGGGTTTTTTTTTTTTTTTTTGGCTGCATTGGATCTTCGTTGCTGTGCGCAGGCTTTCTCTAGTTGCGAGCGGGGGCTACTCTTCCTTGCGGTGCGTGGGCTTCTCATTGCGGTGGCTTCTCTTGTTGCAGAGCACGGGCTCTAGGCGCGCGGGCTTCCATAGTTGTAGCACGTGGGCTCAGTAGCTGTGGCTTGCGGACTCTAAAGCACAGGCTCAGTAGTTGTGGCGCACCGGCTTCGTTGCTCCGTGGCACGTGGGATCTTCCCGGACCACGGCTTGAACCCATGTCCCCTGCACTGGCAGGCAGTTTCTTAACCACTGCACTACCGGGGAAGCCCTGAACTTTGTGTTTATGTGCCTGGGGAGCTTCACTGCCACTGAAGACACCCTGAAACACCTATAATCAAAGAACATGCTAATTTAAGTATTAAGAACCAATTTACTTCAGGTCGCTTCAGCCTTCCCTTTTTCTGAAACCTCTCACTAATCTAGTGGGACAGGCGAATTCTGGACTTCAGAATTTTCCGTTCTGGAGCTGTGTTATTTGACTGCAATGTGTTATTAACGGACACTAAGAAAATATAAGTAATTAGAGCGATAAGAGAGATTTTTGTATACATCAGACGAAAGGAGTAGAACCACCTTTAGTACTAACTAAAAAACTTTGGATGCTTACTACTAAGACCAGGGTGACAATTACATTTCTGCAAGGCTGTAAGAAAGGATTTGGTCAGTAAAAGGTGTGGCTTCTTTCTACTCTTATGATTTTCCCAAGAGAAAGCACAGTGGAAGTTAGAAGAAGGGCGAGCTTGTGCAGTGCGGGATGGCAGCTGGGAGGACTGTCTGAAACTGGCTTTGCCTCTCAGTCTGGGTTTCCTCGAAGGGTCCCTTTGAAAGCTACAGGTGCTATATATTTGACAAGAGGAAACTAATTTTTCATAGCACTAAAGGTGTTTTTCGTAAAGCAGATTTAGGAATCCTAAGAAAAAAATTGTAGTAATATCTCAGAAATCCCTGATCACTCTGGGACCAGTCACTTTATATCTGGCATCCTCAGCTCACTTCGTTACAGGTTTCCTTGTTTGAGGGGTACCACAAGCAACTCTACTGAGAGTTTCAGATGGTCCTGCTTTGCCCGTATCTGCTGCCTTGCCTCTGGGCTCTGACCAGGGCCCTTCCTGCCTGCCTAGATGCTAACTAACTCATCAGGGACATAGGCCTATACCCCACTCCAGATCAATTTTTGCTGCCAACCTTCTACTTTAATTTCACTTTTGGTTGGTATCTCCACTGAGAGCAGGGAGCATTCAGCTGTGGCCAGGGCTCTGTGAGTTTCCTAGCACCCAGCTGCTCTCTGCTGACTCTACCTGGGCTAATCCACCCAAGCTGGTCTCTGGCCTGCTTCTTTGATTGATCGTGTACCATCCTTAGCTAAAATTTATCTTCAAGATTCCATTTCAGTTATATGTGTCCCTCTGCCTCTTCTCAGTAACTTCTATGGTCCTTGGGGTGCTAGGGCCTATCGTAGTGGGTCATTCCACGTGGGTCTGCCTTGCTGGGCAGCATCCTTGCTCCAGATTGTTCCTCGGAGCCCACGTCTCCATTAAAACTCCAATATTTCATTTAGTTGGAGTGATTCTATATGTTGGATTGCCTAATGAGGAATCCCCGATGGACAAATGGATTATTCTATTGGATCTAAATGATATTTACATTTTAATAGGAATGCTGAGAAACCTCAAAGATTTACTCAACATTGAGGGGGTGGAGAAAGGAGATTATTTTAAGACTTTTGTGTCTTTTAGTAGCAGTCCTCGAATGGCACTCTAGTCCAGCTCTGTGTAAGGTCAGTCACCGGCACATGATACCCCTGTAGGTCTACACATGCCACCGTAACCTGTGTTAAGAACAGCAGCAGAAGAAGACAGTGGGGCGGATTTTAACTGAAGGTCACAGACGGGCATTCCACACACATGACATTTAATTTAGACCCTGAACCTCCCTGGATTCCCCCTAATACCTACGTTCAACAATTTCTACTTGCTGGGGGTGTGTCGCGAATTGTACCTTCTGGTAATTCAGTATCATTATAAGTAAATGGATTTCCTTTGCTGGGGGCCCTTCACTCTGACAGGGACAAATCATCCTCGGTGAGAGACAGAAGAAACTGAGGAGAGGTAAACTCTCAATTACTCTGCTCACCCCAGCCTTGCCAAGCAAGTAGGAACACCAAGCTGACGTGATTATTTTTCTAGGACTCAACGGCTTCAGTCCTTCGATAACCCTGGATTCTGGGGCTGGAATCTCAAATGCTTTAAGACACACAGAATTTTTTTTTAAGGCAGATTTCCCATTTATCACTAAATAAAATTACCCTCTGAAGAAGAATACCTTAGGTAGATTTTCTGCTAGGTTCTACCTGATGAAAAAAAAAAAACCTTATACACATTCAAAGACTGCAAGATTGCAAAAGCAATAGTACTTTTCCATATTAATTAACTTTGAATTACAGCCGCACTCTTAAATAAGTGCATATGACATTCATGGTAATGTTAAATTAATTCTTTATGATCAGTGCTATTGCAATCAATACTAAATGAATTCGTAATGATAAGATACTTAAAATAAAGTGTTACCACAAAAACAATAAAAAAGACCATCATTATCCAAGCTATAGCACACTAATAAAGTATTAGCTCAGTAAGCTGGTGCTATCCATGACAATCAATGGCAGATACTTAATTTATTTCTGCTTGCCCATGTCTTGCTTTTCCTGTAAGGGCTGTGTAAAAGCATAGTCTTTTGATTGTACTGTAAATTATACAGCGAGGAAGAGCTACAGTACTCTTATTATTAAATAATTTTGCTGGAGCATTTACTTTACATGTCACCTCTCTGCCAGAGAACTCAAGGCATATTATACACACCAATTCACATTTCAAATAGATTCCTTTTTTGCCTCTATGTCCTCCTCATGAGTCATGTAATTTTTTTTTTCTTTTCTTTCTTTTTTAATGTCCCCCTCTCCACGCTTTCTTTCATAGATGAGGATATTTGCAAGGTGCATGGGGCAAAAATCTTGAAAATGGCTTTACTGGTCGCTACACTTTGACTTTTTCATTTTAATGCTGCCAAAAGACATTGTAAGGGTAAGAATTAATGGCTATATAACATCTGACCTTTACTATTCAACAAAGAATCAATCAATTATGAAGTTAACAAGCAATAAAGATCTTCTGTACTTCCTCCCTCCTCCCCTTCTTCCTTCCTTCCTTCCTTCCCTTTCTTTCTTTCTTTCTTCCTTCCTTCTATTATAAGAACTATTTTGAGCATCTCCATATGTCAGATATATGCTGGGTCTTGGAAATACAGCCAGAAAAATACATAGTCCTTACCTTCTAGTTTAGGTAGAGTCATGGAACAGGTACTGGGCTTGGTATCAGATCTGGGCCAAATCTTAGCGCTTTCACTTTCTTCACTGTTTGATCTTAGGCATTATGACAGAGACTAGTTCCATTTCAAATTCCTCTTTCTTGGGACCATGAAAAGCTATACGTCCCAGCAACTTTGCATTTAAATAGGATTGTATGACTAGTTCAGGTCAATTAATTATAGGTAGAAATTGTGTGTGTTACTTCTGGATGAAGTCAATGAAACACTCCTATGTACTTCTCCGGTTCTCTCCTTCTCAACCTATAAGACGACCTCATGTTGAGGTGGTACAACCACAAAATGGAAGCTACCTGGAAACTAACTAGAGCCTTTGTAAAGAGAAAAGCTGCTATGGAGAGGCACCCAACTTGTGGGTGACTTTGTGTGATGGACACACAAATTGTGTTTGCTTCTTTTGTAATTGTTTGCTACTGTAGCATAACCTAAACTATCCTAACCAACACAGGCATGCAACCTCTCTGAGCATCTGTTTCTTCGCCACAACACAGGGACAATATATTTCTTACCTGCATAATGAAGTTACTGAGAAAATCGAATAAGATAGTTAACACACAACACACAGACTATTTCAGTAAGAATTACGCACTGGTTGGCCTTGTCTACTCTTAGATTCCAAAATTATAAATCAAATAATTTCATAAGATCCATTTGGCCCTGGTATAAGACTCTCACAGCACCAGGAAATGTTGTTTAACTAAAGGTTTTATAAAAACAAAGTGGTCTGCTGAAGATGATGAAAACTCACTCTCTGTAATGGGAGTTATATGTAAATTACCACCACTGTGGGCAATGATATCTGTCTTCCATTTTTCTTCCTCAGGGCCTGATGATACTGTTATACGCGGTCCTGATCTGGAGCTTCATGAGCGAGTTCCATATTCTCTACCTCACAGTCTGCACCAAGATGTCCAATATTTACTTAAAAGCTTTTGTTGCTAAGCTTAGATTTTGTTCGTGCACTTACTGAAACTACAGACTTTATTTGCCAAGATTTTAAACATCTATTTTAATGGGAAGTTTTGCTTCCTTCTAATAGTCTCTGCATATTTAAGTTCTGTCTGTGTTTTCTGCCTACCTACCCTGAGAGCTGGGTCGTGTTCTCTTTGTTGGCTTTCTCCTCTCCATGAAAACTAAAATTCCATCCAGGTACAAAATGGGATTTTAAAGCTCTCTTGATGGAAGAATTGCTTTTGTTTGTATTCAAAACTCAAAACTGAGCCACTGCCCCACCTCACGCCCTATAAGACCAGATACTTTTGAAAGTGGCATCTTGAATTGTACTGTTGAAATCTCCACAGTTTAGTTAGAAGCCCTATACAAATGCAAATTTAAATCAGAATTATCATATTAAATCAGTATTATTATAGAATTAACTGAGGATATGTGAATTCATTCAGTCATATAGTCGTTCATTCATTCAATAGACATTTCTTGAATACCTACTGTGTGCCAGGCACTCTTCTAGGCACTGAGCAATGCAATGGTGAACAGTCATTTGTATCTCTGATGTCATTAAGTTTATATTCAAGGAGTAGGGAGCAGATGGTAAACACTAAACACAGGATAGCTTCAGATGATAAAAAGTACAGTGCATGGTAGAGAGACACTGAACATAGAGTGGGTGGCTATTTCAGAAAGGGTAGTTAGAAAACAAGTATCATCACTGAGTACGTGATGATATTTGGCTTTAACCTGAAAGGTGAGAGCAGAACTATTTCTTCTTATTAGTTACTGTAGGCATCATGCCTATGGTTAGGAGTTTTTCAAGGGCTCATGAAAGTATTTTAGACCTGAAGAATGTTATTGGCATTAATTTAGGAAAAGAGTACTGCAAAACTGAAATCAACATTACTTATTTAAATGCATACAAAATGTCTATTGTAACTAATCAACTATAACTCAACTGTTCTCATTTTCTATAAATTCCATTTAATGTGAGTATATTTTAATATATTTGATCTGATATGCTTAGAACCCACAAAAATCTCCTTGGCTGAGAAAGAGCTAGCTGTATGAGGATCTTGGGGAGGAATATCACAGGCAGAGAATGTCTTGAAACAGAAGTTGTATTTGATGTGATTGAGGAAGAGAAAGGAAGATTTGGCTAGAAAATAGTGAGTGAGGGAGAGTAGTATATGAGATGAGATTGGAAACAGATAGTTTCCAGATTGTGAAAGTTTTATGCAGGGTAAAGAAAATGGAGAATGCTGCTTCCCAGCACACTCTTTTTTTTTTTTTTCTTCTGGTTCAGTGTTGTGGGTGTGAACATGTGTGTGTGAGCACTTCTTTCTTTTTTCACACGTATTTGTGTTTGAGAAGTTGTTAAGCAAGGGATGAAGGATATTAGTTGTTTTCTTATGTGCTCTGGCTGTTCCTCTACATAGATTATTGCCTTGATGCCTTCACTCATATTCTTAGACCCAAATATTCTACTGTATTTCCATGTATTTACCATTCAGAGACCAAACAAGACATCCCATAGACTAACTGACTTTATGGTGGTAGATTCTTGACTTTCGGACTGAGCCCCAATTATATTTGTCTTGTTTTGTTTTATCTCACGTCAACATGGCTGGTTCCCAGACTTCAGGGAGGGTTTCGAAGTCACGGGGAGCCCATAGGGAATTTGGACAGCCATCGAATGGAGGAGCCAGCCACCTCTTCTTGCCTTGTCATGGGACCAATCTTTCACTCCAGAGCGTAAGCTCAGTGCGTTTGCTCCAAGTGCTGTGTCATTCACACTTATTTTATGATAATGTCCAGTTACCACTGAATATGAAAAATATCTTAAAATAATTGCTTTATCAGGTATGGCTCCAAGCTTTCTTTTATGCTATTTGGGGGAGGAGGCTGGGGCGATTTAGTGCTTTGCCTGCCAAGTCACAAAACATCTTTGCTGCTTTCTTTTTCCCTTCAATTGTCATTGAAAATAACTAGTCATAATGCCTTTGTAAGCCTCGCCTGGCCTCAGCTCTGCGTAAATCGTGCTCCCAAACAGGGCCCCTTGCTTTAGAGGTCCCATTGTGGGAGTGATTTAGGTAGAGGCGGGATCATGAATAAAGAACACTCACCCTCTCCTTCAGAGGCAGGGCGAGAGAGAGCCCGGGAGAGCCCTTCCCAAACATCTCTTTTCAGCACCACTATTTGGCTAAGAGCTTTAATTTCATTAGACAAATGGGGGCTGGGTTTTTCCATGCATCTCAGCCTCCTTTTAATGTGTAAATTACATAGGATTTGCCACTCATTACAATGGTGATATGATTATTGGCCTCAAACAGACCACACTGCACCGGGCCCCCAGTGATAGGCCAGCTAAGAAATGGCATGTGTGGGAAAAATTGGATAGCACATGTTTTCTGATCACCAGCCCTCAAGAGAATTGAATTCACAAACGTGAGGCTCCACTTCGTTTACTTCAAGCAAAGTTGACTTCTGGGTGGAGGTGACATCATGGTAGGGAATGAGGTCGTTATGGGATGAGAGCTGCCTGGGGCCAGAAACAGGGGCCCAGGGGAAAGCTTTTGGGAGTTGGAGGTGGAAGGCACAGCCTTGGCTGGTTTTTTTTTTTGTTGTTTTGGTATGCGGGCCTCTCACCGCTGTGGCCTCTCCGGTTGCGGTTGCGGAGCACAGGCTGCGGACGCGCAGGCTCAGAGGCCATGGCTCACGGGCCCAGCCGCTCCGCGGCACGTGGGATCTTCCCGGACCGGGGCACGAACCCGTGTCCCCTGCATCGGCAGGTGGATTCTCAACCACTGCGCCACCAGGGAAGCCCGCCTTGGCTGTTTTTTAAAAAATTAATTAATTTTCGGCTGCGTTGGGTCTTCATTGCTGCGCGCGGGCTTTCTCTAGTTGCAGCGAGTGGGGGCTACTCTTCCTTGCGGTGCGCCAGCTTCTCATTGCGGTGGCTTCTCTTGTTGCTGAGCACGGGCTCTCGGTGTGTGGGCGTCAGTAGTCGTGCCTTGCAGGCTTCTGTAGTCGTGGCACGCGGGCTTCAGTAGTTGTGGCTCATGGACTCTAGAGCGCAGGCTCAGTAGTTGTGGCTCACGGGCTTAGTTGCTCTGCGGCATGTGGGATCTTCCCAGACCAGGGATGGAACCTGTGTCCCCTGCACTGGCAGGTGGATTCTTAACCACTGAGCCACAGGGGAAGTCCTTGGCTGCTTGACTGAAGACAAGTCACTCAACTCCTCTGAACCTCAGTTTCCCTGTTCACAAAATGGGGATCATAAAGTCCCTGCAATACCTGCAGGTTACTAAAGAGCATCATTTTTATGAAGCTCTGCTACATAGGACTCTGCTAGGGAATATCACCCCCATTGTCTCACTCATTCTTTATAGTAACCCTCAGAGGCGGCTCTGGCTAAGCACTTTAAGGAAAGTTAAATAAGCCAGTGCAGCCTCTCCCCCTAAATGCTCTGTGGGCATGGAGTTTTGTGAGAAAGTTTACAGCTTGGAAAATGCTACAGAGTATGTCCGCTTCTCCCTGACATGTTGGTAGCAACCTGCAGTGCATGTTAGCACACCTAAAGGCCCTGAGAAGCTTCTTATGAAAATGTTTTTTGCTTGTTTGATTTGTTTTCTAATCCAGAATTTCTGACGAGACCACCTTCCCTCCTCTCCCACCCTAGCAAATGTGTCAACCCAACTGCCCAGGACTTAAGTCTTCCATAGAGGCAGTGACACCAGGGCTCATTACTGACTTAAGAATGAAGAGGTAGTAGAAAATCCACGGGTCTCTGTTAGAAGAATACCCTCTGCTTGGAAGAAGCTGGCAGAAAAAGACACTTTCAAGAGCAAATACTCTGTGAGTTCATAATCATGATGGGAAGCTCATCCTGGCAGAACTAGGCCACTATTTGGGCATAGTGGGGGAGGAATTTATTGTCCCCTCCACCCAAAGAAAAATTTGTTCTAAAAGGATGGACTACAGGACACTGTTTCTACTTTCTCCCATTCATTTATTCACTTTGTAATTTTTTATAAAGCCCAATATATCCCCCATCTATGATCTATATTATGCCAGAAATTTAGACATTCAGCTACACAAGACTCCCTACTAATCCAAACTTAAGCACCGCTATTTCACTAATGGCTTTTAACACCACCATCTTTTTCGGAGTCCATCCCTCAGAACACTAGGTCAGAAAGAAGATTGTAAATGTTCCTGAAAGATCCAGTACATAGGCATATTTGCTGGGGAAGGGATTTCATTGGGAATTCTGGGTTAATAAGCAAATGAAATGTTTTGTTTTGTTTTGTGTTTTTAGTACAGGACATCTCAGTGCTGTGAATGTGCATGGTGATTCTCTAAGAGTGTGATGAGGTTAGGTGAGTGGTGATAGCCTGTAACATCTTCCAAGCTATATAGTTAGCCAGAGAATTCTTTGTCCGTGGAGCAAGTTTTGGTAGCAATGCCAACCTCTGAGAGTTCTTGTAAGAAACAAATGAGATATGTTGATAATATTGCCTAGCACAATACACACGTGGTAGAGATTCAGTAGATGATGTTCTCTGACAGCTATAGGATTCGGGCAGGTCTTAGTCTCTTTACCTACCTTTAAGTGTGCTTTGTTTTCTAATCTAACTGTGACCTGGGCTGGTTCCTCGATCCTGGTTCCCTTTGTTGTTCCCCTCTGGGAATAGAAGCCAGCTTATCTCCCACCCAGTACTTCTCCTTTCCCCAGATACTGCCAGAGGACTGGAGCTGGACTATATCTAGTATTTTGTCCATTGACCTGTTTGAATAACAGCTCAGGCACTGCTAGATGCTGAGAAGGACTTTCCCCCAGAAAATGTGCTGCCCTGTCTCACATTTTGATCAGAAATTTCAGATGTTCATGCAGGCTTGGACTGGTCTTGGGTTTACTCTCTCTCCGTGGACTGTACAGAATGCCCAGCTGCTACCTCTCCACTCTTGGTTCACTCCATCCTCCCCATTGAGAGCTCCCAGTTTGCTACATGGCCAGGTCTTTGTGGACTTGGATTATCTTAGAAATGTTCTAGAACTATACCTTATTTACAATAGTAACTTTGTGCCTGCTGTAATGCAGTGGGAGGTGGCAGGACACAGCTAGAACTCTGCTCTCTAGAACTACTGGATGATTCTCTTTCTGCTCTGCTAATGCAGTTGATTCTCTTCTACTTAATTCCCTGTTTGCTTCCTAGAAACAAAAGATGACTCGTGCAGAGCTGTAACTTTGATCATTTTATGAATACTAAGATAACTAAGTGCCATTTTCACCAAGTTTCTGTATTAGGGAGAATAAATCCTATAAATCTCACTCTTTTGAGTGACTCATGTCTAAAATCATGGTTGCTTCAATAAGACTTGGGCTAAAGTCATTTGCAGGTGAGCTCTGAATACCAGACTTACTCCCAGGAGAAAATAGCTTTTGACCAAGAGTCTTCCTGAGAAAACTTACTTCCCTGCCTCCAATGCTTCTGGCAATGATCCCAGGGAAAATTTCAGGATGGAGCCACTTATATGACACCTGGAACTAAGGGCTGGATGCTGGAGGGGTGTTATCTATGGTTGGCCTGTAGGCTTCTCCCTAAGGTGGGGTTTCTTACAGATCAATCTCACATTCACTGGCTTGACCATAATCCTGCCCACTGAGGGTTACCATGGTTTCTGGGAGCTCTGAACCCCATCTGGATGGAGTTGGCATCACTCCCCAACAGCAGATGTCAAGGATAAATACATGAATATTTGGATTGCTATGCTGAGGCCAGTTCGAGGAACAGGATACCAGGGGAACAGACCTGGGGGGTGGCAATAAAATCACTAGAGGTTGCTTAGCATGGTTAATACATGGAGCATCAGAGAAAGTGACCCGCTGAATTTCAAACAACTCAAGTTCCAAAATCTGAAGAAATGGGATATGAGGATAAGAGGATTAACGCATTGAGATTTGAGCAGTTCTTTATATACTCTGGCCAGGAGATCTCCCAATTTCATTTCTGTATCCAAACACTATACAAACAATTAGGTTTATTTCAGGTAGAAGAATGATGGTGCTCATAACTGGAGGGACAGAAAAAGGATCCCCTCCTCATCTGAATACAACATAAATTTTGATAATTTATTCATATTCCCTTAAAGTATTTGTGACAAAGGACGTGGTTAAAAGCCATGGAACAAAACACAGCTAAATGACCTCCTCAGAGAGTAAGCCTATAACCTTGGTCTTAACTTGTACAGAATCACACTAAGAGCAACAATTGAGCTTTTCCTATCTGCATTCTGAAAATTTCAGTGATTGTCAACTGTCAAGCAAAGGCTTCATTCTGTGCCCTAAACTACTGATGCCATTTTATAAATTCTTCGTCAAAAGCTTTGAGGGAAATTACATTACATAACGCAAAATATTTTTATTTCATTATCTTTCCCGAGATCAATGAGTTTCACTTTCAATCTTACTACATTCTGGACTGCTGCAGATGGTGTAGGTGGCAAACGTTACACATTTGGTAAGAAAACATCATGGATATAAATACCCTTGTCTTTTTTCCTCAGATCGGTGGAGAGCTTTAAGAACAGGATAAATACCCATCTGCCTGGAAAATTGCCTGGAGGAAGGATGATGGACTAGATGTCTTACTTAGATTCCTTCCAACCCTCTGATTCAGAGCTCTTCACTGTTGCCAGCAGAGCTAGTTCTGGTGGGATACATCCAGGACTGCAGACCCTTCTGCCTGTGTGCATAAGGCCAGAGCCTGAAGATTTTTCACTGAGAGTAGCTAAGAACAAGCTCTCCTTTTGATCTCCTCAGAAATATGCTGCTTCTGAAATGCTCTCTGCTCTATGGACTTCACTTGAAGGTGTGGGGCTCTAGTAAATGATGAACGAATGACTGTGAATAGATTTTGTTGGAGGTGGGGAGTCACCCTTGCAGGGGTCCAGGCATCTTTGTGATGTATGTGCATTTAAGGGGCGTGGCATGGAGCCTAAAGATTTTACCTAAGCTCACCTACCAGGTGATGGCATATTGGTCGTTATAGCTAACTGTTGATGGTACTCCTCCCTGTGCAGGTGCAATGTGGTGTTACAATGGAAGTTGGGAGTCTCAGTCATGGCTAAAATATTCTCATTTACAATCCTAATGAGCAAAGAGACAGCAGTATGCTTTTGTGTTGATTTATACATGTACGTGCATGTTTATTTTTGTTTTTATTTAATTTTCAAAGCAAGCCATACTCTCCTTAAAACATTTTTAAGCAAGCAGAAATGTATGAAGACTAAAACAAAAATAACCCTAAATTCCCCAACCCAGAAATAATCACTGTTGACAGTACAGCATACGGTCGACACGCAACACTTGTGAGTGGACATACTGAGCACTTGAAAAATTGATGTATGAACCCCTCCCACCATAGCATATAAGTTGTCCCTGAAAAATAGGGTAAATTACAATGGAAAATGTAAGAGTCTATTTCAGAGCACTTTAATTTTTCTTTAATTTTTCACTTCATGAGTAGTTTTTGCATTCTCTGGCATCCAAGCTAAAAAAGCTTCATGAGTTACTTTGTGTTACTTCCTGGGTAGGGAAACTATGAACCCATTTATCAGGTGCCCGACTTCCACCAGCACCATCACTCCATTACTGTTCTAGACATGCTACACCCTTTCCATTTCCATTATCAGCACTAACGGCTGATTTCTATCCAAACCCATGACCCTTTCTTTTCGAGAATTTTTGAAAAAGAAATAGTGTTTTCCTTTAAATAATTTAAATCACTTTGCAGAGTGTTACTTGATTTGTAACAATAACATCATTTTGAGAAGTGGCTGCTGGTTGGCTGCCCAATTACATTTGTACTCTATGTAAATTGATACCTCCACACTGGTGCAGTACACTTAATATTTCAAATTCATACATTGGCAATATAACTAATTTATATGTTTCATGGACTTTGAGTTGCTCACGATTAGAAAAATTGCATATGCATATGTTAGAATTTTACTATTTTTCTCCCTCGACTTTCTGTGTGTGTGTGTTGGTGTGCCTGTGTGTGCAGTGTAGGTATAGTTGCTGCATGTTAGATTTTCTTTTACTTAAAAACTCTCAGGGGAAGATTTTTTCCAGTTTGTTACTAATATCAATTATTTTATTTTTGATTGATTGATTGATTGTTGTTTGTCTCACCCACCAAAAATAGACACATCATAAGAACAGGAAACTTTTTGTGTGCTGTTCATTGTTATATCCCCAGCATCTAGAATAACTCCTAGCACATAATAGGTGCTCAATAAACATTAGTTTATTGAATAAATCGCTGACTAAAATATTCACTGGATGTACAATTATTGACTGCTTAATGTTTCCTAATAAATGTGTAGCCAAAGCTTATTAAATATCCTTTTGTTGTTGACATTAATACTATATAGTATTTTTATTATCACAACCAGTGTTCTGAGGAACAAATATCTTGGCCACTAGTTTTGATTTTTCTTCAAGAATAGATTCTAGCAGTGGAATTACTAGGTCAAATCATAAGAATTATGTGAAGTTCTTACAGCTTAATATATTTTGCCGATTTTCCCCCTCAGAACACTAGTATAAATTTTATTCTCACAAGCAATGAATGAAAAATGTACATCTTATCACATCCTTGCTTTATGGAGTGATTTTTCAACTTTCTCAGTTATGGAATTCAAAGGAATTCCATTTGTATCATGGACATTAGATTAGTCAAGATATCTCTAGTTGCCGTAACAAAAACTCCCAAATCTCAAAGCAGTAAAACTTTTTCTCCAGTTCATGGCATAGTCTGACATAGCTCGAGTGACTCTTCTGGGCAACTATTCTCCAAGCTGGGACCTGGGGACTTGGGGATTTGAACTCCTTTAATCTACCACCACTGAGTATTTCACTTCAAGATGAGGGTGTGTGTGTGTGAGAGAGAGAGAGAGAGAGAGAGAGAGAGAGAGAGAAATAGTGAAAGAGAGACCAAGTGGGGTGTTTTATGACCTGGCTAGAAGTGGAATATATAATTCTGCCCACATCCCATTGGCCAGAACCCAGTCATGTGGTCCTACTCAGATGCAAGAGCAGTTGGGAAACAGAGTCTTCCTGAATATCTGGTCAACAAATGCACCATATCTTGAAACATTCTAAAAATATCTTCTTTCAATTGTTAGATTGCTGAAGAGTGTAGGGTGCCAGTTAGTAGATCTGATGCCCCCAATTCTGATCAAATGGTCTACACACTCCATTTCCTATGCCATTGGCCAGCCCTTGGCCCAGCAGTATTCGCAAAATAAAGACAAACAAATAGAACAAGCACCAGTCTTGTCAAGAATGTGGTTGCTTGTCCTGCAATTGAGGAGGAATGCTTCTCCATTTACCCACCTTTAGACTTCGCTTTTGATGTCCTGGAATGATTCCAACTTGCATAATTGTATTCTGTTGATCTAAAATTCCCCTGTAGTTTCCTTTGGATGAGCTAGCCTTCATTTCCCCCTCTACACATTGTAGCATAGTGTTACTGGCACCCAGTGATCAGTGATCACTCTCTTCCACAAAGAAGCTGGTTACATTTCACCACCAGGAAGGGGACCCCTGGGTAAATATACAGAATCTGCAGGTTTCCTTGGTTCCTTAAGCATAGAAAACATACATTTAATGGATTAGTAAAAATAGTGACTTAAAACTCTAGGTGTTGGAAGAAATTAGTTATCTTCTATTGTGTTATGAATTTAACTCTAGAAATTAAAAAAAGAAATTATCTTTGCAAAAAAAAAATATATATATATATATTGCGGTATATGGGCCTCTCACTGTTGTGGCTTCTCCCGTTGTGGAGCACAGGCTCCAGACGCGCAGGCCCAGCAGCCATGGCTCACGGGGCCAGCCGCTCCGCAGCATGTGGGATCTTCCCGTACCGGGGCACGAACCCGTGTCCCCTGCACTGGCAGGCGGACTCTCAACCACTGCGCCACCAGGGAAGCCCCAAGTAGTATATTTTGATCCAGGAAATAACACTGTACATTTTCTGTTGCTAAATATGAGATAGTATGATATCTTGAATTATATCTATGGGATCTAAACTATGGTATTCCCATAGCAATATGTTTGCCTCTATCCAAAATTATAAACTCTTTCTCTCATGGACTTCAATGAATAGAATCAACATTTAGAGAACTACTCTTTTTTTTTCCTCTCAGGAATATTCATTTTACTAAGCAGTCTACCTTAACCCCAATTAAATGTTTATGTGTGCTAAAATTGTAAGGGACAGTATTAATTTTCATCCAGAAATGAAGTATTGCTTGGTGGTGGGCGATTCTGTTAAAAACTGAAGGTCAATTTACAATTAAATGGTCTTTTAACAAAGTATCAGAATAATGTAATGCTCATTGGGGTGATGAAAACAGGAAAAAATATGGCTGTTGAGAAGTTATTAAGGTTGAGCTTGAAACTTGTAGAGATTTTTTATTTTTGTCTAAAACAATATTTTTAAAAAAATACAGGCTTATTTCTGATTTATGAATTTCAAAGCTCCCATAGCCAAAGGAGGGAGATTTTCTAACAGTAGGGGGTTATCCTATTAAAATTCATCATGATTCTCTTTACTGAAAGAAGTAAACAAGAATCAATTTTCTTTAGTAAAGAAGTTGGCTGAGATGCAAGTTGATCCGGGTCAGACTTGATAGATTCATACGAAACGTTTACAAAATAATTCAGAATCAGAATCTACAATTTACCGGGAATTCTTACCCTTTTCTTTTTCTTGAGCAGGGGGAGACCGTGAGAGGAACTCTGTGTTAGGGAAGAGAAGGAAAGCCCCCTAGCACACTCAAAAGGATTTTATAGCTTTTAATTTTGCTAAGCCACTGATACATGGAAGATGCCTAGTACTGTAATTATCTGGCTAGATAGATGTAATTGTATCTATCAAACTAAATAGAACACTGTCAGATGACAGCCAAGATTGGATTGTCTTTAAGGGTCAGGCAGAAGCCTAGAGTGACCTCACTCCTCCCTTCTCACCAGGCCTGCTTTCTTAGTCTTTGATGGGGACCCATTTTGCTAACCATCCAAAAGCATATACAGTAACACTGTCTTTTGCTCTATGCCAACAGCCTCCCTAGAGAGCACGCTCAGTTTCCTTGTGCCCGGGGGATTAAGCCTGCCCAGGCTTCCCTTGTATTTGAAATGTATGATATTGATATCAGTGCTTAGGGAGAATCAGGCCTCTGCAATGAACAGATCACGCCTGGCTCCATGAAGTCTACATTGCATGGAGAGATGTATAGGCTGGGTGGACAGAGGCCAAGTCAGGCTTTTGCTCTGGAAAGCAAGTGTTAGGTAATGAATTAAAGAGTTTGTTTCCTGGCCTGGTCCTTAATATTCAGGACATTTTCATGGGATAGATAAATAGATTTGAAAACTTCGGAGTGGTTTTACATTTGGTGTATCAGCAGATCATTGTCATCTCGTAGGTGCAAGCTCGGCTATCAGCATTAATGCTTCTCTGTGATGCTGTCTTTAAAACCAGCATACACCCCCTCCCCCTTGCTCATTTATAAGCAGTTGGAATCTATTTTCATGGAGTTTCTCCAACCAGGATCATGTCCAAGCCATTTTGGGTTTTTTGAGCCATCCATACTATATTTACTGTGTTTAGTGAAAAGCTGGATTCTCCCCGTGCTAAGTAGCAAACCCATGATGGTTGCCACTTATATTCCACCAGTCCTGCTGCATTTAAGGGAAGAGACAAAACACACAGAAAGATGTGAGGTTATTAAGTGAGCTACTTCATTTCCTCATTCTGGGATGCGTTTTCGGTCATTCTTTGGTCACTTGCTGCCACTGAGGCTTACGGTTCCCACTGTTGGTAGTTCATGCTTCGGATGGGAACAAAGCTCGACTGGAAGCAGGTCTGCCTCATGCCTTTTAGCATAAAAATGCCGATACTTCTGCATATGCTGCGCGCTAAGCCAAACCAGGTTCACGCCCCTCTGCCTGGGCTTTTGGAAAAGAGTCCCAAATTGTCACATGTAAAAGGGACATTTCAGTGCTGATTTTTATTTCCATGAGATTAAAAGTGAAACATGTAACCACAAAGCTGGTTTATGTCATCCCCCTGTCGGAGCCAGTGGTCATGCCAAAAATTAGATATTTGATAGGTTTGTGAGAGAAACAGATGCAGAAGGATGCCATTCCCACAATTTAGACTCCTTATCTTTAAGCTAGAAAGAACATTCCAGATGAAGAAAATCTATTTTATTGGCTTTAAAAAATAACAAAGAAAATGTAGAAATAAAAAAATGCTAATTTAAAACTGATGTCATTCTTGGGGGCCTATAAACTGCAAATCAGTATTTCTAATTAAAAAAAAGTCGTTCAAGATATGCTTACTTGATGTTTACATTTATGCTGCATTTTACCTCAGCCTTGGTCTTATAATTGAGAGAAAATATCTATAAGATATATTCACATATAGTAAGTAGTATGTGAATATAGCAAGAAAAAAAAAATAGAAAACCATAAACCTCCAAAAGGCTAAAACATCCAAAAAGTATTCTCTCAGCTTTTTTGGGGGAAGCATTTTGTGTCCCATTCTTTTTATTTAATTCTGCCAGCTGTCTGCTAAACAAATCTAGCCAGGTGGGGCTTACAGCCCATGACTAAAAAACCACTAGTGCAGCTGTCCAGCTTGCCCAGAGGAAGAATTCAGACAAATGGCAGGAACGAAAAGATTGTTTTGTTTTCAAGAAAGTAGCTACTGTACCTTCTTTGGGTTCAGCTTTTTTTTTTTTTTTCCTGTTTGCTTAAGTTAATCCATTACTTCCTAAGGTTTTATGGTAAAATAGAAAACTAGTATCACCCTTTAAAAATCTTTAGTGTATTTTTGTTATAATGAGTTTATTATGATTTTCCCTTAAATAAAGGCTGTCTTTTACATTGCAGCCAGGTAGTGAGTTTTCCCTTTGTTTGTTTGTTGTTTTTTTTTTTGAGAGTTACTGATTGCTAAATCTTTCTTTTCCTGTCTCTTAGGTGGGAACGAGTTATTAGTGAACTGCGACGGAACTTTATTTCTAAATATCGCAGAATTAGAGCTATTTAAAGGTGAAGGTTGGCATGGCTTATTCATGAGCAGAGAACAGAACAGGCTTCTTTGCACTGCATCATCGGTCGACCTCAACTGTGAATTTCTAGTCAGCAAATGGGCGCTTCATTTGGTGCGTCTGAGCAGAGGACGACAAGGGCTGCGCTAAAAATGATCACGTTGCCATATGATCTACAGCTCCATTGATGACAGATCAACGCGTAAACCACTCAGTTACTTTCCCCACTTCTTTGACATTTGTCAATTCAGTAAATCTCAACGTTTTCATCCATCCTGCCTAAAATTCTTATTATCTCATGAAAAAGGCTGATGGAGTTACAGCTGGTTTTGGCCTTTGGTCCTAGCACCTGTTCCAGAGATGTGACACTCATATGCAGGATTAGGACACGGCGCTGACTGTAGCCAGACTTTTGTAACCCTCCACAGGGAAGTTCTTAGGATGCCAGCGTACTGATGCCCTTCACAGAAGCACCCGGGAACTCAGCAATCTTTGACGTGCAAAGTGAGATACTTACCACTTCCATTAGCCAGCTGTGATTTGTGTATAGGCTTAAAAGAGAATGAGACTGAAAGAGACAGCAAGACTTTTTTTGTTTTAGCAAGGGTACATATTCTACAAACTGGATGTTTCGCTAAAGCTCAGAGCAGATTCGGCAAACCAGATTTGGCTAGAACCAGGAGACTGACATACTCAGTTACCTTACTCTGCCGTTTACAGCGACACGAGGAAACAACGCCTGTAGTCTGAGCTGTACAGACCAAAATGGTGTCCAGAACAAGCAGGCGAAACCGGATGACTGCTCAAGCAGCCTTTATTTCCTTTGGTTGTATAACAAGACAGGAGTGATATTGGCCTGGTTGTTCACAAACCAAAAAGAAAGAAGGCCAATTTTTCATGAGGAAATTGAAGTGCTGATGTAGAACTACCCCTCACAGTTTGTTGTTATTTAATGAAGAAGGAGTAATGGGGGGGGGTTTTGGCAAAACTTGTATAGATGAGTAACAATAACGTATCACAAAAGAGTGATGATATTACTTAACCCTCAGAGGATTTACACATGTTAGAAGTGAATACACTGTGCAAAAAGTATTAACAAACCAGATTAAAAGAAGCAAAGCATCCCCTCCTTTTCACTCTCCTTCCTAACCCGGAAGCCTGGTCAGGTGCCCCTCATTTAACATCATCCACCTTGGTCCTGAATTTATGCTTCCTTCTAGCATTTGGACTTAACTACTTTTGGACAGCGTGAGCCACCAACATATTGCCACTATAGTAACTTTGTGGTTAAGCAGGAACAAACCCCAAGAAAAAATTTACAAATATTAAAAGGCAGCTTCATTTGCTCTTAGTGTACTACACTGATGAGACGACAAATATCTGTTTAAGAGAGAATACTCTGAACACTAGACGTGTAAGAAAGGGTGATTTGTGGAAAAAAATTAGAAAGGAAATCTCATAACATTTCCTCCTTTTCCTTTCTTCCTTTATGTATGCATGTGCGTGTGAATCTGTTTATATTTAAATTCTCTTTAAATACATCTTTAAATGTGGGCAAGGATTGCTTTATAATAGAGTGCAGACAAGCAAATCCATAGTACATACAATTTCTATATTTTCTCCATTTGAGAGTGATGAATGGAGAGCCAAAAGAATAAATAATTGATACTTGTAGAAAGAGAAACATGTATCTGTGTTAGGCAAAGATCTTAGAAATCTTAATTTCTAACCATGTGGTGAGGATAAACTAATATGGAGATGGAAAAGTTTTCTCTAATGTTTTCTCCATTAACAAAAACATTTACAGTGGAGCCAAAGATTTTCAGTACAAAGTAACTTTGTAATTAATAGGATGATTTTCTCTTACAGACATTCAGATATGGCACGTCCTTTTGTAAATAGTAATTTCACGAAGCAAATGCTCCTATAATACAGTTATGTTTACAGTTTGTTGTTTTACATCTGCATGGTAAAAGAGTATCAAATATCTTCTTTAGTTTTATGTCTTCTTCTGCAGCATCCTAGGCTGTCCTTCTAAGACCTGTATCCTAGCTTCATGCAAGTGGGTTCCCTCTTTCTAGTTCTGTATCATTATCTCAGTCTTCCAATCTCTAGGATCATAAACTGGATTCGAATATTTAACCTTTAAACTATTTCTCCAGGAAAAAAAAACCCCACTGAATCTTTATCGTGTTTTAAAAATAATTTCTTCATAAAATAGTGGCATGTTCTTAGAAGTATTCAATCAAAACATACAACCAATGTGCCCTATTAATAGCAGATAAGATATAAATGTACAAATTCTATGAGTCAATACTAGAGGTGCACAGACAGAAAGCTCTCGCAGGACTTCCATGCCATGCCCTCCTTTTGGCATTCATTTTGATTACAGCCCGGCAGACTAACAGTGTGTTTCTGTATCACACAGGTAGAAGTGAGCATTTGAGGCTCATTTAACAGTGTGAATTTTCTGAATATATCACAGTTACACAAACACCTGAGCTTTCTGACATTTCGCTGATCCACTCTGAAAGTTCAGTGTGTTTAAGTAATTGCACTGGCAGTTGACTTAACTTCTATAATTTCTTCTCTTCTTTTTACTCTCTCTCCCTCCCTGCTTTCCTCCTCCCCTCCTTCTCTCCTTGTTCAGTTTTTGCTTCCCCTCCATTCCCCTCCATTCTGTCTTATTTTCTCTTCTTTCATTTCCCTTTTTTTTCTCTTATACTTTCCTTCCCCTTGCTGAATTTTTAAAATTGGTCTTTAAGCAAGGCTTTTCTTAGCACCAATGGATGTCCAATTCTAGAAAGTTTTCATGTATTCACTAAAAGGTGGAAAAATAAAGCTCCAACAATGCTGCATATCAAAGAGCAGTCACATTATTCTATAAAATCATATCTAATGATTTCATTTGCTATTGAACTTGTTTCCTGTCTCACAATAATTAAAAGAACTCCTACAAGCCTACGCAGTCATGCTATATGGGTTTAAGCAACCAACATGATGTATAGGTTCGACTTCACACAGCAATTACTTATCGAGTCAGAATGGAGAGACAGACCTTCCCAAGTGTTCTCATGTTGTACTGTTTACAAGGCAGCCCTGTACTTCTGGTTTACAGCTCTGCTTAGATCCTGTTACAGTTATACTTAGATCTTTCTTTTGGTAAAATGAAATTTAATGAGAAGGAAAGTGTGCTTTCAGTTTGCATTTGCAGAAGGATTTCTAGTTAAACTTAGGGTATGTAAAACCACATTCACCCCAAAATAAGCAGAGGATTCATTCACAGAAAGAACAAAATGTTCCCACCTGAACCGTAACAGAAGGAATTCTTTCTAAAATTTTTAGAGTGTATCAAACATTAAAAAAAATTTTTTTTCTGAAGCCAACGAGTTTCCTACCTTTTGTGGAAGTCCACCTTAAGGTCGGTTACAACGCTGGTGCGCTGATCATTTGCAAATCCCACTGCTGCAACCAAGAAAGGGCGGGGCTCCCTCCTGAGACATCTGTGGACCAGAGGAGCTGGCAGGGACCGCTGAGCTTTCCATGGAAGTGAATGATCCCGGCCTGGCTGCAGGAACAGTCAACCCGAGGTAACTACTTCCACATATCAACACCTTGTCAGTGGTGGTCTGAAAGACACAGCAACTGCCAGAATGAAAGTACCTGCTTCAGGGGGAGCTAACCAGCAGCCCCGCCCTCCTCTACCATCAAATCCTTCATACAGAAGAGAGAAAGGAAGCCAAGTAGGAGAAAACGATAGTAATAAGGCAAATTAAGTGTTTAAATTATGGCAGTGGTTATTGGTATTTAGCTGCATAATGAATTTCTAAAAATTCAGATCACATATGATTATCCAACTTTAGAAGAATCAGTCTACCTGGGTCAGTGGTTGTAAATGCACCGTTGTGGCATGCACACTTGTGATTCTTTGGGAGATGGTTCACAAGTAATTTGTGATTAATAATTGTTTTCAAAGGATTTACTTAAAAATAAATTTGATCAACTCTACTCCAATAAAAATTAATTAAAAAATAAATTCGAGTACAATATTCGAAGTTATTCCTATAAGAATTTCATTCTCACTCACTGATATTCCCATTTGCATTCTTGAGTGAATGAGAAGAAGGTGGAGGTATAACTAACGTCCCAGGGATCGCATAAATCCTTAAAGGTCCGTGTAACGGTGTCCCACGTGTGAATATCACTTGCCATGTGTTTTTCAGGGGGGAAAAAGCACTAAATTCTGAGATCCATTGCATTAGGACTTGAGTTGTCCATGTTTAGTCTCATTATAATCATGACATAATAAAGAAAAAAAGGATGATTTTGTTAATCATCTAATAATAGTGATAGATGAGGCCTCAAAAAGATTGTGTAGTTGTTCTTTCTATGGGCTGGATCACAAGTAAACGTGCCCAGAATAGTCAGCAAAGGTGCACCCTCTGATGGTTTCAATTCAGACTCAAGAGTATAAAGTGCTGGGAAGTGCTATGATGATGAGGTCAAATTTATAACTGAACCTAAAATATGAAATCTGTGCATGGGCTCCTAAGAAGCAGTTGCTGTGTTAAAGATGTATTATACAAGAAGCTCCTTCTTGTTAAAATAAGCTCAATATCACTCTTGGGATAAGCAAGCCTTAGTTCCCTCGCTTTTGTTGAGGTTTGAAACATTTGAATTTTAGTGGCCATACCTAGCACCTGTAGAAATTGTGAGCTGATATTATTTTATATATTTATTGAGTTATTTGTTTTATGCTTGTCATCTTCTCTAGAAAGTAAACCCCATGAAGACAAGGACTTCATGTTTACATTTTTATCTGCGGCACCTACAACAGGATAACAACACTTGATATGCAGTGGACCATCAATAAATATGTGTTGAATAAAGAAAAAAAATCCCCTGCTTTTTCCCAGGAAAAGTCAGGATCACCGTCTCAGAACAGGGTGCCCCAATAGTTTTTTTTCACATCTTTTACAGAGCCGTGCAAGAGAGGTCGACTGATGTAGAAAAATCTGATACCATTTTCACTAGCCAACATGATCTTTCTGCTTTCTTGAATTATTTGGCAAAGGGAAAGCACAGGTTGAACTGTTTAGAAAAATTAAAGGATTCTTTTTTGCATTTTGAAGACCGGGGCTTTTACACATGGTTTCAAAGTGGATTGAGCACGTAAAGCTCAATGAAGACAGATCCTGCGAAAGCAAAGAAACCCTATCTGATGAGTGCCCCACGTGTGAACACACCACACCGTAACCATGTGGAAATAATAGCCTGTATTGGCAACAAAGGCTGCTATTTAATGAGACCAGTGCCATTGTTCTTGAAAGTCTAATTTGGTAAACATCTTACAGAGCTGATTCATCAGAACTGAAAATCCAATAATAAATCACCACTGTGATTTAGCGCAAATGCTGGAATTCACATCACGAAGTATGCTACAGCATCAGCTGAAACTCAAACAGGTCGCTGAAAGGTGCATTTCATCAGCAAGCAATTTAATTCATATCAAAGGAATTTTACTCCTAGTGAGTGGCAACCGGCTACTTTTGAAAGCAGTTAACTGTTGGGGGAAATGAGTTGTTTTAGTTTCCCATAAAAAGGTAATAATCTATAATCCTGGATGCTTTAAAAGTCATTTCCTCAAATTCCATAGCAAACAATATGAAATAACAACCCAGTATCTTTGCATCTTAATCATGTTCTCGGTAATGAAGCCCTTCAGATAATTGGCACTGCTTCTGTAGTAGGCCAAACTTTCTTTCAAGTTACAAATACTCACAAAAGGTTTACATTATAAGGGGCTGCTTTGGAGATGCGCAGATTTAGTTTGTAAGTACAAAGTGAACATGCAAATTGCCTTATCTTGTGGGATTCACAAACAACCATCATTCAGATTGATTTAATACATGGCTTTTTATCTTTAAAAGTGTTAATTAGAAAATAGGGACAGTTCTCTGAACACTTAAGAGTAATAAATAGATCAAAACAGCATCCATGCTTCTGTGATGGAACTTCTGAAGGCTTTGTAAAGGGATTAATACAATTGTCAAAAAGACCACAGTATACATATTTAATAGTGTTACCAAGCTACAATTACATTTTCAGGACTTTATAATAAAGTTTTTCAAAATTTGCTATCTTGAAAAACTGAGATTTTTGGACAAGTTTGTTCAACATTTTGCAGTTACTATTTTATTTTAATTTTTCCACCTTGGACCCCCAAATACACTCTTCTAGACAAGGTGCTAAAACCTCAAGTGAATATCCGAAGTTATTCCAGGAAAGATGGGCTGTAGAATTGCACAAAGTAAAATGTTAAGAGAAAAAAATTATGATTCATGCATTTTCTTTCAATTGAAAAACATAAAACAATTTGCTGAGAGTTTGTCTCTGCGTTGCAATTTCTCTATTATCTGACAGTTGAACGCACTGGCTGAGAAGTCAATATTGGCTCTGCCACTGCCTGGCTCAGTGACTTCAGGCAGGTGAGGTTACATCTCTGTGCTTCGGTTCATCTGCAAAATGTGCAAATTCACAGTCCCTTTCTCCTAGGCTATTCTGGTGGGGATTAAATAAAATAGTGTTGAGTGGTGCCTGGCACTTGAGTAAGTGCTCTGTAAGTTACGATAATTGAGGCATTTGCTAATGAATCTAGATGGTGGTTTTCAGCAGGCTTACTTATATGGTTATCCTATCACCAGCACGAAAAATACTTGTGAATGCCTCTTCAAATTTATGAGGAAGGCAAACATGCCCAGTACAGGGTAAGGATCATTGGCCTCTGTGTCTCCAGGGAACTTGACTTTCCCTCCTCTTCAAGAGATGGACTCAGGGACCAAGTCATCCTCTGAGCTACTTCCTCTCTAGTGCCACTATTTGTGTTTTATTACTACTTTATCTTGATTAAATATTTTGATTTAACTAATAATACATTACAGGTTATAAAATATTTATTTTTACTTTTATTTTTTAATTAGTTTTTATTGGAGTATAGTTGCTTTACAATGTGTTAGTTTCTGCTGTACTGCAAAGTGAATCACTTATACATATATCCACTGTTCTTTAGATTTTCTTCTGATTTAGGTCACCACGTGTAAGATATTTAAAAAGTATAAAACATCATACAATAAAATTAATTTGCCAGGAAAACAGTTTTTAAAAAACATCTGTCATTCCAGAAATTTTCTTTACACCTTGCTTTGTCTTGTCTCTCTCCTCTCTTTTTTTTCTTTTCTTTTTTTTAACTTTTCTCTTTGACCCCTTTCAATTTTTTACCCTTTGTGTTTCCTTTTCCTGACCACATCTTCCAAAGCTCGGGCTTCACATATCTCTTTTGAACTGGAGACTCTCACCCCCCAGGCCTTCAGCCCCTGGAATTGTGCACTTCCCTTTGGTTTCCAGTCAAATGGCCCTTCCCTTTTCCTTCTCTGCCTGTCGGTCAGTCACACATCTGTCTGCCCTCCCAAAACACTTTAACTTCCTCCTCTGCTTCCACCAAACTCTGAATCCTTTTCATCCATTGCCTTACCTACTCTCACTTCAAGATGACAGACAGACAGTACAAGGGAAAGTTATAGACTCCCGTGGTTGGAGGTCACATGGATTTCCATTATTTACCCTCAGCTGTGTTCTTCTTCTATTTATTTAAACCGCACTGAGCTTGTTTCAAACCACTTCAAGGCCTAGGATTAAGGTAAGTACTATACATATGTTATCTTATTGAATTCCTTCATTAATCCCTTACTTTCTTATGCTAATCACAAAGGAACCATTATCCTCATTTTACAGATGAGGCAATAGGTTTAGAGGGAGTAAGTAGATGGTCCAAGGTCCCATAACCTGGAAGTGGCTGAGCCAGAATTTGGAACTGGTCTGACTCCCAAGGTTTTAGCCACTCTGCTGTGCCAAGGTCTCTCCTGGCCTTGCTGTACCCTGGCGCTCCCTCTGCCGATCCCATTCTATCCAGTACCCCGTGTGATGCCCTCACCATCACCGTTACCAGGTTATGCTGCTTATTAAATTCCTGAGAACACGCAGGTTACTTAGATCTTCCTTTCCCTTTGTCCTTCTTCTTCTCCACATCTCTAGGTTCTACCTGTTCCTGGTCAGTTATGGGCTAGAAGGATCCAGGCCACCTCCCTTATCCCTGAGCAAACAGAGGCTCAGAGAGAAGAGGCACTGGCCCAGGTTTGCACGGTGGATTGGGGGCAGATTTAGGACTAACACGCAGGCCTTTGGACTCTTAGTCTAGTGCTCTCACTGCCCTGGGCCTCTTCCGAGAGGCTGCTGCTTCAAATGGGCTGTTGGCATAGCCACTCTGCGTGTACCTACACCCTTCTCTTCCACTTTGGGATCCCACAATTTCATGAGTGATTCCTCTTTCCATTAGCTCCTTCTTTCTGTTTACAGATGTTTTTATTTTCCATTACCCAGAGATACAAACAGAAAACTTTCTCTGGACCTTACTATCTTCTGTCTTCTCTCTCTCTCTCTTTACTCACTCATTAATTGAAACCTTGCAATTTGCCTTTCATACCAGCTACCATATATCCTGGTTGACGCTATTGTTCCTCAAGACACTCTTATGCATTCTCTTTGCCAAATTTCATTCTCTGAAATCCAAAGTGTCTTCATAGCGTGGACACTGGAAGCCCCCGCAGGTTTGAACTTGTCCTAGATTCCAGAAATCATTCTAACCTTCGGCAGAAATTTCAGGATCTCCAGACCAATGCTCTGAACCAAGCGACTGGTCTCCTTAAACCCATGGACTCTCTTTGCCCCAGTGTGATGGAAGTAAGCCAAACAGATGATATCTAGAATTCTTTGGTAAAGGCTGATGGTCATTCATTAAATTTTGGGGTTCAGCATGGATCCATCTTTTGATTTTGCCTTTTGGGTCATGTTTGAACATTAAGTCATAATCCTCCTTCATCCACATAGTTATCTTCAGAAGATGGAAAATAACAGCTATTGATAATGCAGAAAAGAAAAAAGCTAGGTTTTAGGTGATGACACATTCAATATAAGCTGAGAGTATAAAGTAGCTACTAAGAAGCTAGCAAGATCTTAGTCTGTATAGATTTTTAAAAATATCTATTTTGGGGCTTCCCTGGTGGTGCAGTGGTTGGGAGTCCGTCTGCCGATGCAGGGGACGCGGGTTTGTGCCCCGGTCCGGGAGGATCCCGCATGCCGCGGAGCGGCTGGTCCCGTGAGCCATGGCCGCTGGGCCTGCGCGTCCGGAGCCTGTGCTCCGCAGCGGGAGAGGCCACAACAGTGAGAGGCCCAGGTACAGGAAAAAAAAAATCTATTTTGGGGCTTCCCTGGTGGCACAGTGGTTGAGAGTTCGCCTGCCGATGCAGGGGACACGGGTTCGTGCCCCGGTCCGGGAAGATCCCGCATGCCTCGGAGCGGCTGGGCCCGTGAGCCATGGCCGCTGAGCCTGCGCGTCCGGAGCCTGTGCTCCGCAGCGGGAGAGGCCGCAACAGTGAGAGGCCCGCGTACCGGAAAAAAAAAAAAAAAAAATATATATATATATATATATTTTGTGTGTGTGTGTGTGTGTGTGTGGGAAATTACAATCTCCTATTTCTCAGTATTGCTTGGACTATACTAGGGTCTGGGTGCCACATTTGAAGAAGAGCATTGGCAGAAAGGATTGTGTGTATAAAAGAATGGCTGGGATGGTGAAAATTGTAGAAATTATCTTGTAAGTTAAATGAGAAAAGGGACCAGGATAACTTAACCTTTAGAAGAGAAGATTAATTAAAGAAATGACTACCATCTTTACATATATGTAGGACTATCATGAAGAACAGGTAGTATGTGTGTTTCTTTAACAGTAGAAGTATAAATAAATAGAACTATTTGAGAATCAATATTATAAAAGAACTTTATAGCAAGACCTCTCCCACAGTGGATAGTAAGATTGAGTCTGATTGATGATTTCCTACAGGAGAGGGAAGTTGTACTAGCTGTCCACAAACAACTTTTTAAATTTTAAGATTCTAAAAGGGGAAAAAAACCTCTTGTGAAGTCATTGGAATAACTTTACCTTAAAACAAGAGACACAGTAGATGTGACTTCGCCAGTCCAAGGCTAGCACAAAATCAAGGTATGGACAAAGGTAGAGGTCATAGCAATGGAGAGACTCCCTCTTCCAAAAATAATCGTGAGTTGTGAGAGAAATAGCAACAGAATGCATATTTGGGTAATCTTTCAAAAATGATCCTTTGCTTGGGACATTGAGAACGCCATGGTCACTGTGAAAGAACACGTGGCCGTGAAAGATCTTTGGACTGGGATGTCTGGGTGAGAGGATAGTCATAGAGCAAAGTATAATTTACCTGGGAAGGTGGTGAAAAAGCATGTGCTCTGTGGCCATGGAAGAAAGTCATGTTCACGCTGAGGATGGTCTTCCCTGAAGACCAGTTCTGAACCCAGCAGACCCAGCCTCATGCCCTGCACAATGCATTTAAGTTCACCTGACTGACTTGATGTTTACATTCCCTTCTCTTACCACGTCTCCGCTGCTTTTCTCCCCATCTGCATTCTATTTTCCTTACACAGTGCTCTGGCTAAACTCGTGGGTGCCAAGCTTCCTCAATGAGCTGTCTGTCTCCCGGCCCTCCATTTGTCTTCAGGTTGTCAATTGCAATTTTGATCATAGTTGAGTTTTATTTCACACAGCTGTCCTCCCAGTGGCAAACTGGTCTTTGGTGATTCTCTACTCCACCCGCCCACCCCCTCCTTAGTTTTCAGTCTAACATCTTAGCTGCTACATTCGCTCACCACCTGTTTTGGCTCCAGATCACAATCAAAGTTGTTTTGTCCCAGACAGACATGGACGGCCTGGTTGCAACTTTACTAGCATCAATGGAAAGAAAAAAAATCACCTGTAATCTTCTCATAAGTCATAGAAAAAGTATAAAAAGCATGAGCAAGTGTAATTTATCACCCTGAGCAAATGGGCATGTAATTACTTGCAAGGCTGCTTTTAGTTTAAAGCATCATTTTCTATTTCTATCCTTAAACATTTTCCCTTAAACATTTGTAGAAGTTTTGGAGAATTAAGCATATTTGTAAATGCCCGGTGCTGGTGTTACTTCTGCAAAATCATGTACACATCATTTCAGTGACGTTGTAACTATCTCCAGTTTAACCAGAGGGGTCTACTAGAGCTCCTATTCCAGATCCTCTTGGCTAGTATCTTGGCACTGAAGTTTTTGTTGCCTAATAAACTATAGTGCAGGATGAAGTGTACTAACAAATAGTGTTTACATAAATTAAACACCCAAATAACTTTTACAAAATTAGATATTAATTCTCTTTGGTGCTATCGCTATTGGTGGCATATACTGTAGTTATCACATTACATCCATTCGTGTGTTTAAGGGAAACACTAAATAAATTTAATTTTTGACATTTTTAGATATAATTTGTCCCTGAATTTCAAAACTTGTCTTTATCTCTCCATCTATAACGCCTTTATCCTTTCATTAGCCTGAAAAATTTTCTTTTTTAAAAGTTTGGGTATTTCTGAGATTGAACCCTGGAAGCTATGGAGAGTGCTTTTCTCATCAAAGCATTTTGATTTCGTGAAAACCTCTGTTTGAAGTAGGTCAGGCTCTTACTTGAGAGTGTTTCTCAGCTTAGCTATTCTGGGTGTGACCCAACATGGCCACTGACCCTGACCCTACTCACGATCTATCAGGTCTAGCAACCACCCCCATCGGAATGCATCTCCTAGAAATAATTTAGGAGAAAGAAATATATTGGTTCCTTCTTGGCCAATGGTCTCTATTACTGGTTGTATCAGTGGACAAACTTATGCACAAAACAGCCTAAGGCTATTTCCCATGCAGGGAACTGTGAACAGGACAATTTCAGCTAAAATTGGACATGGCAAGCAAATTAACCAACATATTCTGCGTAGATTTTAGTTATCTGAATGAAGGTGTGGTTGTATTGTTCTGTTTTCTCCAAAAGTCACTCCTTTTGGATCTGGAGAGTAATCTTATATCAAATAGATATAAATAATGAACCTGCTTTGATATAAATAAATTCGAGACCTCAAAAGCTGTTGTTTCCCTGTCCCATCTTTTTCATACCTTTTGAATTTATCTTTCTCCCAGTTTATATGGAGGATGGATTGAATTAACCATTAGCTAGATTTTGCATACTAGCCCAAATAGTCCAAACAGCATTCTCTTTCTAAGCTTGCTGTATGACTCACTCAATTTCTAGACTCAGGAATCTAAGTAGCAAGAGATCAGTTCCTGCTGGGCTCTTGGTGCAGTTGGAATAAAAGTGAATGAAGATGGTGATAATGTCAACTAAGTTGTTAAACATGCAATATTCTCAAATAAACATATTTTGTTAAGCACTTACTACATGTAAGATTGTGTTCTAGACCCTCTGGTATCAGGGAGTTCTACATTATGATTCCTGCTATCACTGGTGACTTAGAGCACAGTGAATCTAGAGCACAGGAATTATCCTCTAGAATGGTTAGTTGGCATTAGATTCCCTTTGGAAAGATCTACAGCAGTGAAGGTCTGGGCCACTGTTCTGCAGGCTTGAATTTTACTGAAGGTCTTGGAACAGTCCTACCCCCTTCAAATGACACAGTGCCCTGTTCAGAGCTGCTTTGGAACAGACCTCCTGAGATGGCAGTGGGCTTCTGGATTTCTGGCAAACTACGGGCATCTGCTTTCTATGTTGGTGCTATATTGCTTAATATGTCCCTCTTGGGCAAATGCATGGTAATTGAAAACAACAATGACAAGATTGGGACATCAGTGTCCTAACTAAGAGTTGGGGAGGGTCTTACATTTACTTCCTCGAGATGTATTCTTATTCCACATATGTAAAATAAAGTAGATAAAGCTCTAAAGTAGATTTCAAGCTCTTTAAGATTCAGAGATTTCTATATTGTTTGCATTTTATTTTCTGAATTCCTTCATTCAAAATCCTGAACAAAATTACCTTTGTTATATAATCATACAATTGTAGTCTTTTCTTGAAAGCATGCTAAGTTCATGTCTATCATGGAAGAAGAGAAATGTAGAAATCTGCATTCTCTCTTTGCCTCTTATTAAAGGCTACAGGAGCCTAGTAAAATACTCATAATATTTTAACAGGAGAATATGGCACCATTTATGGCTTAACTACATTTAGGTGATGTCATGGCTCCACATGACAACATGAGTTAAGATGAAATACAGTCATTAAAAAAATAAATTCCAGGGCTTCCCTGGTGGCGCAGCGGTTGAGAGTCCGCCTGCCGATGCAGGGGACACAGGTTCGGGCCCCGGTCTGGGAAGATCCCACATGCCACGGAGCGGCTGGGCCCGTGAGCCATGGCCGCTGAGCCTGCGCATCCGGAGCCTGTGCTCCGCAATGGGAGAGGCCACAACAGTGAGAGACCCGCGTACTGCAAAAAAATAAAAAATAAAAATAAATAAATAAATTCCATCAAGCCACGGGTAACTTGTGATCTCTAGCTTTGGAGTGTTAAGCCTTGTAGAGTATACCAGGGCCTATGCGAAGTCTGTTATGAATAATAAGAATAAATTCCACCTCCTTAGGTGGATCATTCAGAACACCAGTCAACAACACACTCTTTAGTAAAAGAGAAAGAGAGACCTAGCACATTCTAATGATTTGAGTAATTGCTTGGAAACTTGATAATGCATTAACATTCATTTGCTGAAAAGTGAGCCAGTGATGGTTAAGTGATTTCATCTTAAGATGGGTGTGTTCCTACTGGTATGTATCTGTGTCTGGTGAGCCCCTTGGTTAGAGCGCTATGCCAATGAAGCTCGATCAGGGACTTTTCCCCAGGTGGCCTGTCAACCTCTCTCTTTCAAGGGTCACATTTTCATCCCTGACCCCAGACTGCTCTTGCACACGTGTTTACTACTGGCCAATAAGGAGATGAGATTCGAGATCACACATTGCTTACATCTATCACCATCCTGGAGAAAACAACTTGCAGCACACAATCCATGTGGGTGGTTCTATAGCATCACCTCACCAGCCACGTTTCTGTGCTTGTGCAAATGGACATGTCTAAATATAAAGACACATGCACTAGAGACAGTTACTAATCATGTCTTTGATGTAGATTCATCTGGAGAAAGACCATTATGAAACAGTGAGTTGTTTATATCAAAGATTAGTTTAAACATGGCTGTAGATTTATTATTTTAAAATCGTTGGATGAGGGGATTGGATTAGATAAACTTTAAAGTCCTTCCAGCTCCCTACAGTCTCCAAGTGCATTGATTAACATACATAATGTAAAACAATGTAGTTTTGTAAAGCAAAATTGGCAGGAAGAGAATATTCTCTCAAGAAAAACTACTTTCTGTGAGTCTTCCCTTCAAGCTACCAAAAAAAGGTGATCAAGTAGAGCTCAAAAATAATTTCTGGGCTTACACTTAAAATTCTTTTATCTGGAACAGATTATTTCATTCCACAATTAGAAATGAGATCCAAAATGCAAATATTACTGAGAGAGATAGCACATTGCCTCATATTCACGCTATGGTGTTAACAACTGCTATAAGAGCCATTTTACAGAATAAGTTTGAGAGGGGGAAGCATACCTTATTCAAATATATGAAGATAATTTTACAAATCATATCCTATTTTTTTCCAGTCCTAATTCTGCCAACCCTTCTGGGTATGTAACAGTTTTAAAGACAGGGCTTCAAAATTTGAAGAGGGGGGAAAAAGTGGAAACAGCTTAAATGAGAATATAACTCTTAGACTTTCACCAAATACATTTTTATAGTTTTCCAGTTTGTTATATTTTCTTGAGAAAGGGTGAAAATTTTTGGAATTAAATGTACAATAAAATACCAAATATATACTGGTTCCTTAAAGATTTGTAACTCGATTTTCCTAAACTATCTTAGTTTAGATCAAGTCTCTCACATTTGAATTGGGAGACATGCTATTTACTGTCCTATTGACCAGAAGGAAATCTGTTCAATCAATATTTGGAGATCTATTCCATTTGGAGTTCTGTTTAGCCATGTCAGAATGTTATTTGGAGAGTAATAAAACACAATTAAGTAGGAGAAAAATAAATTTGTAAATGAACTAAATTTCGAGGCTCCAGGATTTCTGTTTCCCATTGTCTCTGTACAGGGATCAAGAGAATCAGGGCTCCACATGTGGTCTAGGGATGCAGGTTGGATATACGAGTTCTGTGTTCTTGATGTAAGAGTTATAAAAGTGTTCCAAAGAGACATGATTACATTTTGTTCTGGAGGCCCTCTTCCAGGGACGGGATAGGGATGGCTGCTCCATCCTGGTGGGACCATGCAGATGCAGATCTCACCTGGGACAGCTGGTTGGACACAGGAAACTCCTGAAGTCATTTAAATAGGAATCACAATCAGAGAATAAGTCTAGATGTTCTGCAAAGAACATTTTCCTCTGCTCCAGCTTAAAAGGATTAGTTATCTGTCCATGTTGCCCACGAGATGTCAGGTCACTTGAACAGTAATGAGAACAAATGTCCCTCACCTGGCTCCACGGCACCTCCCGTTACTGTTATATGGGGGCAAGTTGAGTCCTTTTTATCTGTGAAGCTGAGACTGGCCAAAGCTAGCAGCCTCCCTCTCAGTGTCCTCCACTGGTGTCCTCACCCAGTGCCAGTGTTTCTGGTCCCCCATCCCATCCCTTGACCTTGACACTAGATGCCTGCCAGACCCTCCTCGTGCAAGAGCCGCGGTTACTCTTGGCCCATTTAAGGCCTTTTGGGTTGTAGAAACTCCTCATTGAGAAAATTCTGTTAATCTTTTGAATGTTAGGTGACCAGACCTTTGAAAAATTGGTGTTCTTTTCCCCTCTAACTATAAACTGGAAACTTCACTCATGTGGGTATGGTGTATTAGAAGACCAGGCTTTTGTTCTTCTTAACTTCCCATATAATCAAAAGAACCTAATGATTTCAAGTTGCCTGTAACATTTTGTGTGTTTCTGAGTAGAAACTGAATTCCCAAGCAAGAACGTGAACAATAATGAAATTCAGGCAAAGAGGCTCTATTTTCCTGTTGTTAGAAGAGTCTCTTATGGTGAACTCCTGGGTTCTACTCCCTGTGGTTTAAGACAACATAAAATTTAGCACTTATCAACTGCATTTTAACATGCACATTATTTCAAAGACCCTGAAGAAATGTAATGACTGAATTGAGTTTGACTGGTAATACAACTTATAGATTTATATAACACCTGCATTCTCCCATGTTACAAACTATACAGCACAGTCTATAGATTACAATTTAATTCTGTAGATGATATCATAAGACAATGAATCTCTCATAATTCCACATGAGAATTTAGGTACAGTAAGCAGAACATAATTTTTCCAGTTGGAATTTGGCCAGAAGCTGGGGATTAAACACTCTTAGTGTTATGAAAAGTTCCATGGGATGTTTAATGACTAGAAAGAGCCAGAAGCTTAGATTTATGATATCCCCAAATAGTACCCCTAGCAGGATTAGTCCACTCGGGTCATGCTGGGGCACAGTTTGGGCAATACTCAAAAAAACCCCTTTATTGAATCATAAACATAATTTCTAGCAGCTCTGGGTTGGAGATTTGTATTCAAGAACTACTTACCAACTTTTAGCAGCTTCCTTGGATGTAGCATCCCACTGGCACTCAATAAATGTACCATAATAAAGAAAATGTCAGGTAGGCTTGAATGATAATGATGGTAGTGTAGTAGGACAAGGACCAAAGCTGACTTTTCAAGCAGGTGACTGAGATGGCTCCAGATGTGATGTGATTGCAAAGGCTATGGAAAGACGCAAAATACCACATTGGTTTGGGTTGCTGGTGCCTGCAATTTCACAAACACAATTTTATTCTTTTAAATTAATGCTCAACCCCTATTTCAAAGCAAATATACTTGAATAAGTTAATACACAAGACTTAGTTATCATTAAAATCATAGTGTGACATGAGTTTTCACATCCTATTCTAAGGAGTTTTGCTAGAACTGAAGAGTAAAGGATCTTAAAGAATAAAGATATTGGATGAGTGAAACACCAAGGGAGGAAAAGTTTTCAGAAAAGAGAGTACAGGGTCAAAGAAGATAAATTCTTCCAGCCTCATTGTTATGGGCTGAATTGTATCCCATCTCCCCATACCACTACCCCCAAATTCATATGTAGAAGCTGTAACCCTGGTTATTTCAGAATGTGACTGGATTTGGAGACAGAGACTTTAAAGAGGTAATTAAATAAAAATGGGATTGTTAGGGCAGGCCTTCATCCAATCCACCTGGCATCCTTATAGGAGGAGGAAATTTGGAAACACAGAGAGACCAAGGGTGAGCTTGCACAAAGAAAAGACAGTGTGAGGGCACAGCAAGTAGGCGGCCATCTGCAAGCCAAGGAGGGAGGCCTCCGAAGAAACCAACCCTGCCGTCACCTTGATCTCGGACTTCTAGTTCCCAGAGTTGTGTGAAAATAAATTTCTGTTGTTTAAGCCACCCAGTCTGTGGCATATCCTTATGGCAGCCCTAGCAACATAAAACACTCACCCCTTTTCAGTAGGAAGCCATCACCAATGTTAGTTAAATCTCTCAGCTTCTTTGAAGTTAAGGCTTTTATTGGAAGTGGCTCTAATCTTTCTTGGATCTTTCTAGCTCCAGGGAAAAACCCTGGGGATCAGGTTTATCTCCTCAGGTTGATTTTGTAAGACATGGTTTAAATTCAAAATGTTATCTGGACATTCATAATATGCTGGAGTGAAGAGAGGTAAGGCTAAGCCTGGATCTGACCAGGCTGTTATCAAGATGGAGTCAGAGCAGTCATTGTTCGCTGGTAGCCATGGATGGTTGGCCAACCTTCCACATTAAAAATGAGATGCCTGTATTTTCACTACTTAAAAACCATGGGCAATTCGCCACAATAGTTCTCTGTTGGGCACTTCTGATGTATTAAATGAATTTTGGTGAGAGGGTTTCAAAATAGGCTTTGGGGGCTATAATAACTTTGGCATCAGTGAGCAATGAAGGGCCTCCTGCATTAATATTATTTAATGTAAATGTAAAGTAACTGCAGTTACAGCAAGTCAGAGTACTCATGTTTAAAACCAGTATTAATTGTTAATAATAAAACTGCAGCCTTTTAAAAATGGAACTATTGATGTTCTGCTTATAGAACCTGGGAGTCTGGAGGACAAGGATAACTTATACTTGCCAAATCGCTGAGAGAAAATTCCAACTATGTGGAAATGTAAATATTCAGTATTAGAAAGGATAATTAGGGATAGGCTAAATATTTACCCAGTTCCCTTCTTTTTAAATCACAAATAAGACTTCTCTTGTTGGCTTAAGTTTCTGATAGAAGACTGGTTACAAAAAATGGGGGGTGTGGAGAGTGTCTTTATTTTCTTAACCAAAATCTATCTTACAACTCATATGAAATATAGTTCCCTTCCATTATTGACCTTGAAATTTATTTCACAATTATTTCTTTTTACTAAGACACTGTGAATGAAATTTAGTATGTGTTGCATCAAAAATATCAAAGGTATAATGTTGAATATGAACAGAAAACATAATTTTAGCAGCAAATTAAGTGACAGTTAAATAGAATGTAAACAAATTATTTAGAGAATATTTGCAGAAGGTTAGAAGTGCGCAGACATTCAAATGTTCAAGGATTCCTAATTGCCACCATTTTAAAAGAAGCTTGCAACAGATTGCACAAATAAATAACTGTATTGTGGGAGAATTGTCATATAAAGAGCTTCATGTAATGCTTTTTCTTCCAGTAGTTATTTTATTTCCTCTTTATTCTTCCCTTGATTATTTTCTCATGAGGATAGTTTCAAAAGAAATACTATTTCTGAGAAGGAATTTTGTAAATAAAAAAAGATTCTATTCATCATGGTCCAGGCAGGAAAACAAAAAACATTCTAGGTGTTTCAAACAGAGGCAATTTAACACAGGGAGTTGGTTGCATAGATGATGGAAGTGTTGGCAAGGGGGTGGTGAGGTGATTTAGAAATCAGAAATAGTAGGAAGTTACTACTACCCCAAGATGGGAAGGGCACAAAGAGGAGGCATTGTTTCCACAGCTTAGAGATGAGGACCACGGTTGGGGAGCTAGAACCCAGGTGGGGACTTTCCTACTGGAGCTGTGAGCACTGAGGTAAGAGTTTCTCTAATGGAGTAGAATCACAGAGAAGATAGAATCATTGCAAAGGGTGGAAATAAGAGCAGAAGAAAATACTCTGACTCCTCTTTATTCTTCTCCCAGGATTCTGCCAGTGCCTCCCCTAGGCCAAAGTTATCAAAGTCCAGTTGGCAGAGGAGAACAAGAAATGTAGTTGGCAGAGATACAAAGCAGAGCAAGGGAAGAGTAGATAATGGATCAAGAGAAAACTGGCAAAGGACTTGCACACAAAATGGAATTACTTTTGTTAGTTTCTCTTTATTTAGTTTCATCTGGTTCCCTCATGGCCATGGTACCATACAATGAAAATCACTTTGGGACTTTATGACAATTATAGATTTTTTTTTTTTTTTTGCTGTGAGATATTTAATGAAATAAGTAAAGTCCTTCTGGGCCTCAGAATTTGTAATTCACTGAACCACTAATGTGGTAGTTGAGATGTGGGAAGAAGAGTCTGAGGAAACCAAAATGGTACCTGTTACTGACATTTGAGTTTCAGACCCAGACTCAATATTCTTCGGAATATCAGCTCCCAACTTCTTACATGACATTTCAAATTTAGCAGTTTTGTACTAATGAACTCCTTTATTTCTGCTTGTCTCATTAGGACACTCCATGATTTCCAGAAACGCAAGTGAAGTTTAATAGAGATAAAGCCATTCCACAGGCACTGCTATGATCAAGAAGCTACAATCAATCTTGTTTTCTTCAAGCATGTCACAAAAAGACCCTTTTCCTTCTGATTAGCATTCTTGAACACACTACAAGCTGATGACTTGCTTCAAGTCATTCACTGTAGGGATACAGCACCTACTGCACGTGATAAAATGACATAAGGCATATGAACTGCTCATTACAATCTAATTAGTTTGGGCTTTTCATTTTATTTTATGTCCTGAATTGAACCTGATTCAATATGATTCTGAGCTGGAGTTCATCATGTCTTCTCCCTGGCAGTTCAAGTTCATGGTGTTTGCTTGACAGATTCCATGGTTATAGAAATGGTTCCTCTTTTCTTTTTTTTTAGGTTAGAAAGAAGACCATTAGCATAAAACAACTGAAGCCTTTGCTATTATATTTTCTTCTGTGAGAGATTTGGATTTGACCGAGCACACATCACAGTTGTTGAAGTATTTCAAGAAGGTTTGGCCATAATAATAAACTGACTTAAGTGATTCATGGGTTCACTTCTTTGTAATCAATGGAGCAATAGTCCTAGCCCTTGGGTTGCACTCCAAAGAATGACTAAACAAAAAAGAAAAAGCTGGGTTAGTTTTGCTAACAAACTCAATGATATAGGAGGCTTCTTGAGAGCAAGAAGCCTTCCATTTTTGGGTTGTTTCTAACCCAAACATTTTTCTGTGTCTCAGACTAGTAACAGGCTATGTAGGTAGACTAAGCACGCATTGATTTATCTGATTTCAGTATTTTAGGGGTTATAAGGAAAGGATGACTGGCATTTTTCTGGAAGACATACACACTGTCCTCTCTGTCTTTATTTTTGGTACAAGGAAGATTCGGATATCTGCTTTTTTAATTTCTTCATAGGACAGTCATGGTATCCATCAGATTCAGTAATTCATTTTTTATTTTTAAATTTGAGAAATCATTTAATATGGGTAATATTAATATAAAATACTCATAAGCATATTTTCTTTCTACTCACTTGAGATTTAAAAATTTGTTGTGTCATCCAGAAAGCAAATATTGTGTTTTGTGTTCACCTTATAAAATACCTTAGGGCTTTGCCAAAAGAGTGCCCTTTGGTTCTGTGCCCTGTGACTGCCCTGTAGATGATGCCTTCTGGAACTTGATTAAAAAAATCATTTTGGATAAAGTAGATTTCCTCCACATTACCAAGTTCAACCTGCAAATAATAATAGAAAGAAATAATTATACATACCCCATAGCTTTGTTGATATGATATAGTTAGATGATAGCAGTAAAATGCCTAGAATTGTACCTTTCACAAAATATATGTTTGCCCTATTAGTTCCCTTCCCACCTCCCTGCTTTGGAGCAATATAATTTAATCAGATTACTACCCTAAACAACATCATGGAATTCCATGTGGTTTTGTTGATCTAATTCCTAGATCACTTATGCTCTGCCCCAAAACGTTTCTTTCATGACACAGGGGTTTAATTTGATTCAATTTTTATTTCATAACTTATGACCATCATTTATGTTACCAGTGAACTGAGGTTTACCGTTGATTGGGTATTTTGTGTATACTGCATAAAACTTTTTTTCCCCTTCCAAAGCCCATAAAGATGGTAACATTTTAATAATATTCCCTGAGCTCCTCAGTAAACAAACTAAACTAGGTGAATATCTGTTTTGGTTATTTAGGTTTTGTATCCTAACTGGTGGTTCTTTATTTCTGCAATGATTTGTTGAAAGTTGGTGGTTAGATAGTATGTATCCTTTAATTCAGCTATTGTTAGCCCTTTTTTTTTTTTTTCTTTTTTGCGGTACGCAGGCCTCTCACTGCTGTGCCCTCTCCCGTTGTGGAGCATAGCCTCCGGACGCGCAGGCTCAGCGGCCATGGCTCACGGGCCCAGCCGCTCCACGGCATGTGGGACCTTCCCGGACCGGGACACGAACCCGTGTCCCCTGCATCGGCAGGTGGACTCTCAACCACTGCGCCACCAGGGAAGCCCTATTGTTAGCACTTTTGTATGCCACGGAGAGGTTCTGAAATTTTCAGTAGGCCATGGACTCTTAATAGGAACTCTTAATTGTTCTCTCAGTACTCCAGACCCATCATGACATCCGAGTTACACACATTTCTTATGTATAGCCTTCAGCTCAACATTGAAGTAAGGCATCAGGCGTTTGTCCCACGCTTCACACAAGAAGAGGAAGTGAGAATATTTTTTTTTACTTACATTGTCAAGGATTCTTAAGGGATTGGTCTTGGTTAATTAGCAATTAGTAAAATGAGTAGCAAGCTCCTGATAAAATATTGCTAGGGAAATTGGGAAACAGAAGGTTACCCAAGCCACTAACCCAATCTTTGGGGAAGAGGAAGAGGTAGGGAGAGAGGGATTCAAGGAGCCAGGGGTGTCCAGAGCGTGTCTGCTGCTGGAGCTGCCTGTGTCCTCCAGCACATTATCCCAGCCATTCTCCCTCTGCCCCGAAGCACAGTTCTGAGGCCCCTGAGACTGGAATAAACTCAGAAATTACGACTTGATTAAAGACTACTGAGATGTTCATATTGGAAATGGAAAATGGTATTATGAAAATCGATGTGCTCTTTTTTGTTTATAAAGACAGTGTGATTAACTCACCATCACCTGCACTTGAGCTGATGGCAGGTTTGGGCTGAACTGTCTACACTCTGGTGGAAGGCGTGAGTTCACTGGGCAGTTACATATAAGGGGTGCTGCCCATGCAGTGAAACAGAGCGGAGCCATCTGGCTGACGCGGTCTCGGAGCTGGTGACCCTGGTAACCTGAGTTGGATGAGCATGACCAACACCATGTATTAATTAACACGGGTCTTCATCCATGTATTAAGGGATATGCATGTAATGTTTTTCAAGCATAGATCCATACAGCTGAAAAACAAAAGTGAAATAAAATCATTCTAGGACATTGGCCAGTTCCAGTGAATGAACT